>NC_046614.1:3041672-3343540 GCF_900324465.2 Anabas testudineus | reverse complement strand
TGCAGTATACTTCATTAAAACAATGAAGTGGAACAAAGAGAAAGAGAGGAAAAAGAAAAAGTTAGGGTGGTTGGAGGTTGAAGCCTGATTTGCAGCAGTAGCAGGCAAGACAGGACAAGACAGCTCCATCCTTGCTAGTATTCTCCACTCCATTTCCCGACAACCCTGTGAGGCTGCAGCCTTATGGGATGCAAAAAAAGAAAAAGAAATAACTGATGAGAAACAGATTAAAAACCCTACAGACATGCTCAGCTGAGCGGAAATGCTGATGGAACAACACAAAAATGAAGATATGCCACACTCAGCTCCTCTCATCTTATTCTTGAGAAATCATTAACGCATCAGCACGTAATATCATCATTACTATTGTTATCATTATCAGACCTATTAATCTTTAGTTTTCTCCTTTGTGCTGCAAAACAGCATCATTTCCTGCAACAAATCTATAGCACAATAGAAAGGCTTTTTAAAATTATTTTAAGCCCATTTACTCTGAATCTTCTCCCCCCGTAGCTCCTAATGATAAGGCGTCTGCTACTGAAGCAGCAACCAACATGGATAACTGCCTTACATCACCGCTCGCACCCACTGGAGCATCTTCCATACAAACACATACACAAACAGTATATTTTAATAAGTTTGTTAAGGAAAGCCATGGTGGCATCGACAGGCTCAAGAACATGGGCTCACAGGTTACTTATCAATCAGCACAACTGATAAGTAACCTGTGAGCCCATGTTCTTGAATTTTATTCTTGCCTCAGAGGAGATAATAACTCAGTGAGGACTGAGATGATGACGATGATAGTGTTGGCATCCAAGGGCCACAAAGCATATCCAATCATTCCCTAAATGTCAACCCGCTCCCTGTATGTCTGCAACAAAAGGCTCAGATAAAAAGGATTGTTAGAATAGTTAACACACCTGCATTTGAAATCTCATTTATCCATGAATTCAAAAGAAGCAGAGAAGGTGCAAATGCTTGCGCACACACACACTTACAGCAGAGGAAAAAAATTGTAGTAATCAAAGAGACAGAGATAGATGTAAGGCAGGAAGGGGAGGGGTTTTGTGGGGGTGAAAAGATGTGTTAGCTCAGACACTTGTGAGATCACAATGACTGTTCTGTTTTTCCTCCTAGGAGCGACAGGGCCCATTCATTTTTTTTTTACTGCAGAAAGCGACAGACTGAAGGCCGAACATCTCTTTCTTTCCCTGTCTCTTCTGTCGCCTTCCTTTTCTTTCTTTCTCCATTTGTCTTGTGCGTTTGGTTAACCCAGGGCTGAAGTACGCCGCGGTGACAGGGGCGTGATGGCTCAAAGCTGCTGACACCGCATGCAGACAGAAAAAAGAAAAGTGATGCCTTTTGTCAGCTAGCAGACACCCCACGGTGATGTTCACTGCTCTCTATTCCCCTTCAAAAAACACATGTTTGCGTGGTTGCAAACTGGCCATTATGTGAGTGACCAGGGGCGTGTTGGCAGCAGTCAGGTCACTCATGCAAACACAATGGAACTTCACAAACTTCCTGTCTTTCTAATGCCACTTGGCTTAATCATTGTGGGTTTTGCTCTGCACTGAGGTATGACAATATCGAGCAGGATTCCAGAGTAAACAATGCACTCTAGTCTAAAGCTCAGATGATAAAGCGCATACCCAGGCTCTTCACGCACTGCAAGTTGGAGCTGAGATGAGCTAATTGTGGGCGTCATAACCTTCCAGCTGAGAAAATCGCATGGAGCCATTATAAAGATGAGCTGAATGCTTTCTAAGTAAGCAGACAACCACTTATTTATGATGTGAATTATGGTAGAGAGAGACACAGATACACTGTACTTTAACAATTCAAATGTCATATCTTTATTGTTGCTCTTTATAACAAACAGAAGTAAAAATAAAAATGATGCCATTCCCTTTTAGTCGTCGATTTATATTTTACGATAAGATGATGATGTCACATAATTTATTAATCTAAATCTTATCTCTAATCTTCATTTTTTAATCTATCATGGAGCCTTTCTCTCTTTTGTCTGTTGCAATACTGACTCATGTCTAGAATTTTCCTGTATAAAGCTGATTTGACTTAAATTGAGGAATAAAGAATGGATCCAGTCAAAGAAGACAAATAGGTGTTATGTTGTGTATTTTTTTTATATAAAATAATAATGTAAAATAATATAAGTGTGGATATTTTCACAATCTATCCCACTATCACATATTCTTCACACTAAAAGATGGTCCACTCCACTCCAGATGTATGTGGAAAGTCGATCTTGCCTTTCCCCGTGTCTTTTCAACCAAATCTCCCAGCTAAGAGCCTTATTAATAGAAAAGAGGAGCGCTGCTGGAGGTAAGAAGAGCAGTGCTGAGAGCCTGCGGATCATGATACCCGGTAGGAAAGAACAACACTCATCTCTGTTTCTACATCATCTGCCAGTCGTTCAACATGAACCAGTCACCTTAGGCTTGCCTGAAACTTTTATCATTACAGCATGAAAGTAGGATTGAAAGAGGGGGCCAAGTACAAGAGGTACATGAGAGGTTATCAGTGTGTCCCAAGCCATGGACTTGTCTCTTTGTGACGAAGTCCACTTCCCCTGCAATTCATCATGTCACTAAAGCATCACTAACCGGCAATTGAATATTCATCTAACCATTCATCCTTTTTTTATTGAAATTGATGGTCTCCAACCTAACAAGATGTTTCCTAGATTTTTAAACCAATTTGGTGTTTTTTAAAAGACAAAGTAACATATTTTGATGTGTGCCAGTTTGTTGTGGAAGAAAGGGTTAGGGTTAGGCTTAGGGTTAGTTAGGGTTAGAAGAAATCCCACCCACCTAATTGTCAAACCTTCTCCGGAGCAGGCAACATTTTTTATTTTACTTTTAACTTTTTACATCTCCTCAGCCTTCATTTATCTATTTTATTTCAAGCTTGATTCAGTGTAGTGATGAACACAAGAACCAGACATATTTGTATTTTGTGGTATCATCTTCAGTGTCTGTGTGTGTTTAATTTTACAATAATGTTCTAATTTGTCAAGCTTTCATGATCCACCGCAAATAAATTCACAATACATGGGTCAAAGTATCCTAGATGCCTACATCCATCTATCTCTCACAGCAACTGTCTCTTTTTCACTTGTCTCCTTGCTTGACTCTCCAGATTTGTGATTAGGTCTAACAAGAGCTTCATCTGCCTAACACATAGTGTTAAAAGTATGTGAATACTGATGTAAATTCGTTAAAGCAGTGGCTCTGTGCAGTATTAGAAATTGCTCTGACTCCCATCACGTTTCGTGAGATCTCTAAAGACTTAAGACGTATAAAGAGCTAATCACAGTGAGCCGAAAAGTAGGCTAATACTGTCTGACAAACTGAGTCAGTGAGAAAGTCTCATTTCTGTAGATGATATTCAGCATAGGCTCAATGAATTTTAACTCTACAACAGCCATTTGGGTCAAGGGCTGGAGGCCAACACAAGGCCACAATGTAAGAGTCCAATACAATAACTGATGCCCTCCTCAGATTATTCTAAAGACAGATAAAAAAATATGTGAAACCAAATAGGTATGCAATATCTGTGTGATTATAATAATATCCAGTTCAGGACATGAAACATGTCAGGGATTTTCTCTTATGTGAGTGATGAGTTTCATTTTAAATTTGCCATTCACGCTGAAATACATTTCCAAGGCTGAGAGAAACATGCAGTGAAAACCACTACACATTAAAGACACATCCTGCTCTTTAAATCTTTTTGCTGGTGTAAATATCTTCTGATAACATCCTGTAATACATATATTTATGCATTAGACCATATTTTTATAAATGTAATTTATGCTTTGTTAAATATGATCTAATTCTGCCAGTTAGGACTGTTTCACTATGTGAAATATATTATAATGTGAGACATTATAATATATAAGCACTATGTGAAATAGTGCTGTCTCATTTAGATGAGAGTAAACACAGAGTATGTCATACAGTACGTGTCAACATGACAACTCCAGAACTGAACTCTAAACCCTTAGACTTCTTATAGTTATATATATTATTATATATATAGAGAGAGAGAGAGAGTTGGATGGTCTGTAAAATTGTTGGAGATCTACGTCAGAATTGGGGCTATAATTTATGTAGACACTTCGGTCAAGGTCAAATTTGATCTGTTAGATTCTTCAATTTTCCAACAAATTTCTCCTCCGTACAGTCTTAGAGTAAAATCACACATCCCATGGTAATGGACTAGCGATTTAAATATTCTGGACCTCACAAACTGAGATACAGGGCCCATCGGTCTTTGATTTAGATGTAATTAGAGCAAAGGGTTCCCTGAAAATGAATGTGGGAAATAGTTCAGTTGTATTATATAACAACTGGAGATTAGCCCAATTAGAGAAAGTAAGCAAGCCGAGCAGTGTTCTGTCACTACCCAAATGCAGGAACAGCCAGAGTGACAGAACTTTGTCGGATCCTACCGACAGACCTATATATATGTGGACCCTCTCTTTGGGTCAGCATAACAACCTTAAACACAGATTAGAGGTCTGCTTTCTTTTTTAGAGCCTTACTGTATTTGGGGGTGGGGGGGGGGGGGGGGGGGGTAGTGTGCTTGTGTGTGTGAAGCTGTTTCACAGCCCTGCTGTTCCTTCAGGCAGCGAGATAACGGCATACATGCCGTCGGCTGACAAGGCATCACATCTACCTCATTTCATCTACCCATATCGCTGACCTAACTATCATCCTACCGTGCCTTTTCCTCCTGGAGTGACATTCCACTTGGCTGGATATTTTCTCCAAACAGAGAGAACTGATTTACCCCAGAGAAATTAAAGGAGAGGAAATTCGCCCCTATGATGACAGCTGTGCTTCGACTGGGTTTGAAAATCCGCTCACTGTCTGCCTTTTGCGTCCCCGACAGTTCAGCCAACGTGCCTGTGCCCGGAATGCGCGTCAAGCCAAACGGCACCAATATTCCCAGCATGTGACCCGTTACAAGATATTCACTGAGGAAACTTGACTTTGCCCTGTCAGTCAGTCTGCTGAAGATAGATTTGATCCTGACACTGCCACAGTGCTAACCGCATTCCACCATTCACATAAACAACAAAAAACCCAGTGTGTGACTAGTAGACGATGAAACTTACCAGGATGACACTCGGCCCAAAGGAGCACGAAGGCTGGCAAAATAAGAGGCACAATCCACCAGGAGCGACAACACGATTGCAGTAGCCTCCACATGTTAGTGATATGCAGGTCGACATGCAAACAATAAGCAGCAGCAACTGTTGAGTTTCTCCCTTTTGTGGTCAAATCAGCCACGTCTTGGCTGCGTAAAAAGCAGATTCGGAAAGGCAGAGCAGACAGAGACTGGGCACAGTGAAGGGGTGGGCGGAGAAATGTAGTTAGAGGTCCAGTAAAGAGTCCTTCAATTCCAGAATTCCACCTATATTCCAGGATATGCACATAACACCCGGACACTGATGGTTCTGAAGGGCCGTGAATGTGCAGCAAGGGAAAAGCGGCTTAAAGGAGACAAGCAGTGAAGGTCCACACAGCGCGTCGTCGCTCCTGCCGCAGCGGCGGTGGAGGCAGTACTCGTCGGGCACACAATAAGAAGAGACTCAGTGTTGTTGGTGGTGGAGAGGTGCTGGAAGCTTTCCATTCCTCCATCCACCCAGGAAGTAACGTGTGAGCCCAAGTCTAGCAAAGACTTTAAAACAGTCTTGAGGAGAGAGAGAGAGAGAGAGAGAGAGAGAGAGAGAGAGAGAGAGAGAAAGCGTGTGAGAAAAAGGTGAGAGAATGGCTGTTCCTCTGGATCCTAGCGCCGGGAAGAGAATGTACAATCCCACAATGTAACACATGCACATGATACTTGATCATCATCCTAGATCTGCGCTCTCCAGCGGTTCCTCCCTCTTTTCGTTCATTATACTGGCCCCAAAATATATCCACCCCGTTTGTCCTAGAACCAGTTTGTCCTATTCTGGACTGTGCATAATTATTGATTTACATTTTTTTTTATGATTTACATGCAATTCATAATCAGTGCAAGGTGTTGAAATCAACACTTAAACTAAAATATAGCTAATGCAGTGGCTATGCATTCCTAGCATTACAAAGAGAAAGTGCTGTGGAAAAGTATTTGCCCCTTTCTGATATTGTTTTTATATACACACACATACTACATCTGATGCCTTGCACAATTTTGTTTGAAAATCTGAGCTGGGAGCAGTATCAATATTATATCATTATTGTGGCAGCATAAAGATGCTAGCAAAATGACTATATTACAGAAAGTGTTAAGTTCAAAATCATCATTGACATATATTACCAGTTAAAATTACTTAACCTACTTAGAGCCGAGCTAACTTTAGGTTTCACTACTTAGTTAGTTACATAAACCTGTTACAACTGTTCATAAGCGTCCTGTTCTGTCAAAATGTTTTTACATTGGTGCAAACATAATTTAGAGATGTTATGTTTTACTACTTTGTTACTATAGTGTAGCTGCAAAATGGCCACCAATGTTTAGCATTAGCCACATGCTACACTAAACACAGTTAGTTACACAAACTTGTTTACTGACCTTTCAGAACAATCCATGTATCATTCATCCATTGGTTTTTCAATTTAAAAAGAAACATTTAAAGAATTTAAAAAACACTTTTTTTTCCACGTTTTTTTTTTTATTTGTAAAAACCAAAATATCAGAAACAATTGAGGACTGCTTTGAAGCATTTCAGATAACATTGGGTTCCTCAGAGATCCATGTACTTTGTGATATTTTAAGTTTCAGTTAAGTTTAAGTTTTTAAGTTGGCCGCAAAAGGATGCCAATCAAAAACAACTTATCCATCTATAAAGACGTTTTCAGGTAATGCTACGTTTTGAACAATTACAGACTTTAATGGTGTTTAGTTGGACAATGAATTGTCAAATATAATTTCAGATCCCAATATGACTTCTTAATATTAGTTCTGTACCTATTTAACCAACACATAACATTTACAATGACATGAAATTGTTTCTGGTGCCATGGTGTTTGGATGACAATAATATAAAAAATATTGACATAATGACATGAAATTTCAAAGGATTCAGATAACTCACATTGATTGCACAGTGAAACTGTGGTCATTTATGACTGGAACACACCTCTTGGGAATCTTTCAAAAGTGTACTGTTCTGATATAGTGTACATCTACAAAGCCTGAGCATTGAAGTGATATAGTGCAACAAATTTAAGCCATTCTGGGAAGGAATGTGTTCTTATTACTACTACTACTAACTACTGTTTTTTTTTTTATTATTATTATTATTTCTTTTCATTGTATATTTGGCAAAGACTGGTTGGCACCTTAATCTCGTTGTACGATGTTGCAATGACAATAAAGTTTATCTTTATCTTTATCTTTAAAATCAATCCATATAAATGGATAAAGGTTTTACTGGATAATAATTATAAAACTAAAAGAATACAGTCAAACAAAAAGTAAATTAATTTGTCATCAACCAGGCCTGCAGTGATCACCTATGGTATGTGGGACCAGGTGTGAGTTGACCATGAGAAGGAATTTTACCTGAAACTGTTCATGCAGGAGATGCTGTCACATCATCGCTTCAATCAGGAGAGGCCACCTTATTTACAGACGTCATCCGCAAGAGTAAAATTTCAGTACTATGAACAAAAGAACTGAAACTATTATACTACTACATACATGATTTTAATACATTTAGGACATTGCTTTTGATAACTCACAACCACACAGTTGAAAGGCTTTAGCCTGAGATCCAAAAACCAAGTCAACTACCCGCTGAAAACAGCCCTACTCCAGCTGATGGACCAGGAGGAGATGGATATGGAGGACAACCTTGTAAGATACTGTGTGTCCAACCTCACCTGCCAGCTGTGCCACATTGGTCTTGCAAGTATGGCAGAATCATGGAATGCTCACAGAATTAAAATAAAAAAAATCTGATTACAACCCTGATAACAATGTTTTAATTTTAATACTATCACCCGCTCTCGTTTTAACAGAAAAAGGCATACCAAATCACTTTGCAGAACCTGGGTGTAAAAGAAGAATTTCTCCAGAGCTCTTGTCGAAGCTGCAGACCTTTACAGACAGCATTTGGGATCTGCACTTACACCATAATAAACTTTTGGAGCTGATCCTTCCACAACAGAACAGGACAACTACATACAAACTAAACTAAATACAGAGAATGATTTTGCTGAAATATATGCTGACATTTCACATTTGTTTTTCAGGGCTGTAACAGCTGGAAGACTTGAGATGCCATCCCCAGCTCTTCTATTTTGTCACTGACTTTTCCCAAGCCAGTGGTGTCATCATCTTTATGGCTGCTACACACACAAACAGGGGAAATAAACTAAAGTCTGACTTAAAATTACTTAAAATGTGTACTGCTATTATGATACAAAAATCTCATTAGTTCATCTGTAGTGCTGTGCACCTTATAACATGTACATTTCTATTTAATACATACCTCAGTCTTTTCCTCTTTGTTCCCTGGAGGCTATGAAAGTGCATTTTGTTTCCAGTATTGTGACCCTGTGGATGAAAAACAGAACCAAACAAAACTGTTAGATTAAGATAAAGCTATATTAAAACAAGCTAATGTCCTAAAATTTAAAATTATGCATCTGGCATAAGGTGTATTACACTATCTCTCAATAGGATATTTTTAAGTGTAATACTGTGGCTCACCTGTTGTGCATTCTCACTCCAGAATTACATTGCCCTGTGCATCTGTCAAAATTATGGGGTTGTAATTGCCAATGGCATCTTGCACTTTTCCTACTATCCCCTAAAGAGTAGCCTCACACTCTAGAAATGGTACAACCACCATTCTGTTGGGGATCAACCATCCACCAACCACCTCTGCAAGGTACACTGATCTGTAAAAATAAAACATAATTTTGTCAGAGGCTTTATGATCCTTTACATTTGAACTATTTTGTAGTCTATAACAAATAAATGTGCAAGAGAACAGACACACTACACACTACACACTACATTTGAAATGTTTTAGATGTCACAGGGGGACTTGAAGTTGCCTGCTGTGACCGTGGCACTGGAGCTCGCAAAATGTGAAACGCTGGCTGGTGGAACTTGATGCTGGGGTGGACTCCATGTCCTCACCGTGAACCTCAAAGTGACCTTGAGGTGTAAGGCCTAATGCGCTGAAAACATCAGAGGCTCCTCCATGGAACAGGGACACGTTTAAGTCATCAGTGATATACAGAGTATGTGCTGACACCTGTTTACGAAAAACACTGTACAGCTTATCATGCTAACATTACTCTGCTAGCACTAATTACACTGGTGTGTACTGTGGGCACTAGTAACGTTAACTAATTAGCTAGCTAGTAACTAATAGCCAATGAGTCAGTGATAAACTAATTACTGTACTCACTCACACAATCCTAGCACTAAAAATAAAATACATAAAAACATTGCTCCACAATGTTGCCATAAATTGCTTCAAAGTACTTCCAGTTTTACAGAACGAAAATGCGTCTGTTAATGTGTTTGCGAGGATAGCTAATTTCATATTTAAGTCACAAACACAAAAATTAAAAATGTGTGAGTTCTCATATTTGACTATATTAATTACATTTCAAAATCAAATATTCCTGTAAGTAATTTTTTTTGTTTCTGTTTCTAAAAAGAAACTTAAAATACCAAAAAGTACACAGCCCCTGTGATCTGTTCTTGTTCTTCTCTTTGTTCTTGTTATCTGTTTTTCCATAGTAATAGTCAGAGGAACCCAATGTCATCTAAAATGCTTTAAAGCAATCCTCAGTAGCAACTGTGTTGTGTTTAAACCTATGTTATCATGAATCCAGTCTATTTAAAGACACCACATTCTTCTTGTCTTGTTATTTGTTTTTTTCTGTTTTTGATTTGAGCACAAAATCAGAAAACGAACAGTTATCCATTTTTTTCATTTTGGTTTTAGAAACAAAAATAAACATTTTAGTTTTAAATTGAAAAAGGAATGAACAAATTATACACAGATTCAGAACATCCTGATGAAAAGGTTTGTACGTCATCATGGACCTCTGCTGAAAACTGTTTCCATGAAACTAGTGAAGTCTGATTCTAGCTGAACTAGTCGATCTTGTAGCTCAATCAGACTGAATCCAGTGTACAGTATTTCGGCAACTTCCCTTTTACCGCTACATCATATGTCTTTCTGCGAAGAGGTGTGGGGATCACATCTCATTTCCATACTAAGTGACACACCCCAAAAACAGCTCGCCCTGTCAGAGGGCTTGAGGCACACATTTTCAGGCATGCTAGTGAAGTTGATACTCACAGATTTTTAGCATGTAAATTTGCAGACATATTCTTGGGACATACAGGTCCAATACTATTTTGCCTAAAAGCATAATAGGTGACCTTTATGGGAAAAAGCTGCCCAAGCAAAGGCTTTTAAAAAAGCTAATTGGGCAGTTGTTAGCATAAGATAACAAAATTAGTTTGGAGGTGGGGAGCTACTTTGACTGATAAAAAACACTCAAACTCTTAAGTTTGCTTCACACAAGAAGAATACATATATGGTAGCTATGCCTCGCCGAAAGAAGCTTTCAGAGGATCTATGGTCATGACTTGTTGATTTACATAAAGCTGGAAAGAGTTACAAAGTGATTTTAAAGACTTCTGTCTGTATTTCTGCCCTGCGATAGACAGGCAACCGGTCCAGGATGTACCCCGCCTTTATCTAAATCTAAATTCACATCTGTATTTTTTCCTGCATTAAGTCACTAGTTCAAGTACTAATTTTCATTTACACATTGGTGGAGCTCATCCTGGCCTCAATGACAATGACAGGGCTTTAAAATGACTACTGAATAAGCATTTTATTTAAAGTTGTTGCAAGAAAGTGTTAAGAAAAATGTCAGAACTCACATCTAGCTTATTTCTGCGTCCTGGTGCCTTTTCCTGATTGTTTCCTGGCCAGTGGAGAAAAAAGAAGTTGACCCTCAGATATTCAAATTGGCATGAAAGCTGAAGGATCTTGATCATGTGGATTCCAATGTGTGGCCCTGTGCCACTGGGCACAGTGCTGTCCTACTGGTGTCCCCCTGAACATGTGGCAAACTATTAAATTCAAATACACAAATTGCATATGCAGTATGCAGTTGGAATTTTATGGTTTTCTGCATTAATTTGTCATAAAATGTGATCTAAACTTCATCTAAGTCAAGAGTATTAACAAATATAATATACCTAGTAAGTAAAAGCAATCTGATCTTTCATGTCTTTATTGAGAACAACCATAAAAACCTCACAGTGCGAGTGGAAAAAGTATGTAAACCCACAGAATAATGACTTGAAAAACACTAATTAAAGTCAGTTGTTAGCATAAGATTAAAAAAAATTTGTTTGGAGGTGTGGACATCCCAAAGTGATGCTGAAAAACTAGTTCATGCATTTGTTACTTCCAGACTGGACTATTGCAATTCATTATTAATAGAATGTCCCAATAACTCCTAAATGCTGCAGCCAGAGTTCTGACTTGAATTAACAAGAGAGATTATATTTCTGCAATACCTTGCACTTACATGTTATGTTCAATAAAAACATGAAAACATATAATGTTTGTGTAGTTCTATTTTCGGCAGACTGTGTTTTTCTATTGTTGTGATCAGAGCACATTTTATGACAAATTAATGCAGAAAACCATGAAATTCCAAAAGGTTCACAGTTTCAAGGTTTTCCTGTTATTTGCTCCATGAAATAACTACTCTACTACAACAGTGAGGGTATTGACTCTGGTAACATCTGGTGAGAAGTGCACATTTAAAGACAAGCTCCAAGAAAACTGTTTAAAATGAATTTGAAGCAGGCAAATAAGAAGGGATGGATTAATGACTTCAAAAATAATATTAGAAAACAGAATTCAGCAACAAATAACTTGAATGGATAAAGTAAATCAGGTTATAATGACTTTCAGTTATATCATTAATGCATTCACAATCTTGGCATGTGTTACATTTACATTTTACATTGAGTCATTTTGGAGACTCTTTTAACCAAAGCGACTTACAAGGGTAGGCAGGGTAAGCGTAAGGAAGTCTTGCCTAAGGACCCCTACTGGAGGTAGGCCACAGCTGGGATTCGGACCTCAGTCTCCCACATGGAAGGCGGAGATCTTACTACTACACTAACCAGCCACTGTTACGAACTAATTAATGAGACAATAGAGTAACAAACAAAAAGGATTTATTTTGTCTTAAAAACAGAGAACACTACACTAATACAAACAAAACACAAACCAGCTTACTAATCAGAAATACAAAGTGACAAACAAAAAACACTACAAAAGGCAGGCAAACCAATTCAACAGAGGCAAGGTCCAAGGTGAAACAAAAGGTGGGGAATCCATCTTATAGTAGTGTAACAATCCAACGGCAAACATAATTAGGGCACAGGAGAGTGGAGGGTGAGGAAGTCCAAGTATGGGCATGTTAGGAAGTGGCTTGAGAGCAGAGCCACAGAAGACTAGGTGAAAAAAAAATGGGATGCAGTGGATGGGAGGTGTCCACCCCTCCCCAAAAATGGCCCAGTGAAAGATGCAAAGTGCACAGTTCGCAAAAAAACTTTGCTAACAGTTTGAACTGCTCAGTTATTCGTTTGTGGTTGACGTGGAAAGCGCAACAACCAACCTCCAAATGGAGCTGATTGAACTCCAGTGTAGTAACACGCTCAAGTCAAAGTAGGACTCTACTAGTAGGACTGGGTGCTGCACAGTTTCCATGTTTCCTCCCCAACACGCTGCCCCAACTCCGTGCCCAAGCTTTAAATTAAATTACATCTGTAAGTACAGGTTTAACTCGTTGGCCAAGCCCTGATCTTCATCAGCTATTCCTGTGCCTCTGTGGCCAGAGATGATTTTTTTCTTCTCACATCTCGAACATTGTTCTGCTCTAACCGCTCCTCCAGCTTTTTCTTGTAGCTGTCCTTGGCCTGCCTGATTTTGTATTTGAGTTCATGCTGTACTCTCCTCTGCTCCTCTCTGTCCCCTGAAATAAAAGCCCTCCTCTTCTTATCTAGTAGGGCCTTAAGCTCAGGGGTCACCCAGGGCTTGTTGTTAGAGAAACATTGCACCCTTTGGGTCAGCACAGTGTTCTCCACACGGAAGTTGATGTAGTCTGTGATGGAGTGGGTCAGGCTGTTGATGTCTTCTCCATGACAGCTGCAGAGTGTCTCCCAGTCTGTGCCTGTGCCTCTATGCCTGAACAACCACTAATGTGCATGTGTTTGTCTGAGTAAACCTCTTCTTCTTTGTTGTTGTTAAAGATAAATACATATTCAGCATTTATTATTCAAATGTTTGGATCTTCTCAGTCTGTACAATTCTAGATATTAAAGGATTTGAAATTAGAGGTATTTTTATATGCGTATTAAAGTGATGATGGGTAATATGTGATGATAAAGAGTCTTTGACAGCACAGGGTACAAAGGCCGAATAGCAACAGAATGGCAAGGCCGAATAGCAACAGAATGGCAACAAGCAGCACAATATTGTGGTGTGTGTGAGTCAGAGACACTACATCCTGTCCCATTTTCACTTGATCATCAGACAATGTGTAAAACCGAAATTATTGGAGATTTAACTTCTGCCATCACCACATATTGGTTACTTTGCTTTATGACTTAACAGATGCACAACCTTCCCAATAGCCTTGCAGTTAGGTTGTATTTCTATTTTGTTACATAAATGTCCCTACCAAATATTATGGCAAGTAATTGTCAATCAGGTCTTGGGATTGCAGGCCTCTACAAGCTGACAGACTGACATCACTGCTGACCCACATCACCTGTAGCAAGGTCTTGAAGTAGAGCTTTTTATCAGTTGAAAGATAAAAATATGACCCCTTTAAAGCATCTGAGGTGTTAACATCTTTTGTTAGATCGGACTAATGATGCTCCATCAGATAGAGTGCTGTGAGATGGAGATTACACCAGAGGATCATGATTCTTTCAGCGGGGAGATGCTTTAACAGTGTGTCAGTATCCTAGAGCAGATGCTGGATCGTTCCAGCCTGACTTGTCCTCTCTCACATCTGGGTGATAATTCATCAATGCATCTATATCCTGCTCTCAGAATGAGGCTGATAAATTGATACTTATATGACAGAAGTCTCTTATTGGGGTTTGTCTGATAATGAAAGGCTCTTTTTCACTTTAATGGCAATTCATTTGTAACGGATATTAAAAGCTTCATAAACTTTGCAGCTGCTCATGTAAAGTGCTGTCTTTTACCCATTTAGGCAGATCCAAAATCACCCATGTTTAATTCTTTTTAAATTAATAGGGCTGTCATGTGCAACTCTGCATGGACTGATATTTATTGGTTTGTTATTTTTCTATCGTACTAGTTCAAGATGGCCTGCTCTACATTGTATGTCATTTTGGCCTGGTGCAGCTGTGATATGAATAATTAATTGATAATTGAGTATCCTCCTGAGACCATGAATATGCACACAGAGTGTCACAGAAATATTATCAGTACAATAATACAATGTACAAATACACATTGTTACCCTAGATGACATAGCATTGGCCTTTCCTCTGCTCTGTCCATCCATATACAACCATTGCATGCCATTTGTCATGGTTTCGGCCTGGCATCAGGCCAAGCTGAGGATTTCCCTCACTGCTCCACCTCACTCTCCCTCTGGACTCCGCCCACCAGCCAGTTCTCTCCCTCTGCTCTTGCCAATCAGCGGCATATTGGACTCACCTGTGTTCCCCTCACACTACATAAGCTCTCCTCAGACCTTCCTCCCCTGTCAGATCGTCGTCATTCCCCCCTCTTGTTTCCAGCGTCGTTTTCCCCAACCTGTCTCCAGCCTGTGGTTCCTTGCCTGTGTTCCTGCCTGTTGCTTTCCCTGACTGTTGCCCAACCTTGCCTGCTCCTGCTCACTCCTCCTCAGCCCTGTCTGCCTCCCCCCCTGGACTCTGGATTTTGGACTCTCTAGACTTGTTTTCCCCTCCTGAATCTTTGGACTTTGTTACCCTGTTTCAGTGAGTGTTTTCCTGCCATCGTGCAGTGGTTTTTGGTTTTGTACTTTGGAGTCTTGTTTTGTTACTTTGTTCCCAGTCGCACTGATGGTTTTCTGTTGTTACTTTGTCCTCGTGTTTTCCCTGTTTTTGTATTTTTTCAGTAATAAATCCTGTTTAAGTTAATTCCTGCCTCGTCCCCCTCCCTTAACTTGTGACACCATTAACTTTGTGTTTCCCCCTCTCTGTCTCCCTCTCTGTAATTTTCTGCAGGTATCCCCAGCATCTGAGCTGTATATTTCCAGAGTGCAATTAATGGCCCTACTGACCTGCCCAGTGTTTTTTTTTTTTTTTTTTTTTTTTTTTTTTTTTTTTTTTTTTTCTGCTTGTTGTTGTTTTTTCTTACCTGTTCTTTTCTCTCTTCTCTTTCTACTCACTCTAACTGGCCGCCCACCCTGGACAAAGTGACTATTTAACATCACACTGATTCATTGTGGAAGCTGTCCATTCACTTCCTGTTAGTCCCAACGGGTCACTGTAATGCAAAGAAGGAAACGGCAGACATACACTATGTATATAATATGCTTTTGACACCCAAAACTATTTGAGGTCAGTATGTCCTTAATTTAGTTTATATTACTGAAAAAAATATATAATAATTTTCTAATTATTCTGTATTGTCTTTATTATTGTCATATTCATAAATTAAAGTTATTAAAATACAATATTTAATAACATTTGTAATATATAATAATATTATATTGGGAAATGTATTATTATTTATGTGTTTTGTATTATAGTTTTCTTTGTACATATTTTAAAGGGAGAGGCAACAGAAATTTTGTAGTATTTGTGCAATTATAAATAAACCGATTCACCCATTTATTCATATTGTATTTGTCTTGCTCTGTGCATTAGTGCACTGCATTGTAACACACACAGTGAAGTCCACCTTTACTATATTGTCAGGGTCCTCTAGCAGACTGAAGAAACTGTGTCTCTGCTCTTTAAATATATCTAAATCCATTGAATATCTGTTGAGATCATTTTAACTTTTTACCTGTTTACGTATGTTTTCTTCACTTGTGAAATGACAGCTTACAATTATTTTTTTAATTCCATTTGATTTGATAATTGTAAACTAATTATGCTAGCCAGTGTGCTAATTGTGTAGCGCTCACGGTACACTTACATTGGGCATGTCTAAATTACTCCTATCTTCCTTAAACGCAATACTAGCGCATGCATTCTTTCCACTGTGGGACTTTCTGCCAACTGTGCATACATAAGACTACACTTCCCATAATGTAATTGTGATTCTGTCACACAGAGGGTGACTTTAATGTTATACTTCCATGAGTTGTTGTGTGATTGTTAAATGTTGTGTTGTCTGTGTCACACTGTTTAATTCAGTTATTAAAACCGCTGTGGCTGGGTTGTTTGTCATGTTACTGTAGCTACGGAGTAACATGGACGCCCGGTTATAGCTGCTGCACGTGAAGCAACACATCCGCATGACAGTCCCTTTAAAGCGGTCACCATGGTTAACTGTGATAGTCCGTGGTGGAGACACTGGTTAAACTATTGAACAGCCAGGTCGTGTGTCTGTTTGAATGTGTCAGTCTATTTTGGCCAACGTAAACAGCTGCTGTGCTCCTGTGGGTTCATGTTAGTCCTCACTCTGCATGTTAACACAGTTCCAGTTTAACCGCAGAGGTGAAGAGACTCGGTAACACATGAGCTGTTTCTTTAACTCTGAAGGATTCCCTTAATTCCTAATTGCACATTGAGGCGTATTATCTGTCAGCACTGAGTACTGAACACTGTCCGTAGCTGATACTGTTTTGTGCAACTTCACTTCATTTATGAGCTGAATTGTCTCTCTGTTAACAAAGATGTAGACCAGGCCACAGCAAACGAGCATTTGTTGGAACAAGAGCTGTGTACTTACATCATCACACAGATGCTCACATACTTTGTTCAGAAACTGATTATGTGAAAATATGTGTTTATACCATAGTATAGTTTTATAGAAAATTACTTAGAAACCCAACAATCCCATTTGAGCAAGCTTTAGGTAATAGTGGAGAGGAAAAAACTCTGATTAGAGGAAGAAACCTCCAGCAGAACCAGGTTCATGGTGGACATCCTCCTCCTGCCTCGACTGGTTGGGGTGAGTGGAAAGAGGAGCGAGAACAGCAGGCAACAAAAAAAAAACAACAGCAAAAACATTGGGCAGGTCAACTGGATTCTGGAGATATACAGCACAACTACGGGAGAGGAGAGGAGCTCAGTAGAGGCCCCCCAGCAGACTAACATATAGCAGCATAACTAAGAGATGGTTCAGAGTCATCTGAGCCATCTCTAACTGTAAGTTCTTAAAAAAGGTAAGTTTAGTCTTAAATATGGAGAGGCTGTCTGCCTCCCAAATCACAGAAGAGGAGCTTGATAAGTAAAGGCTCTGCCTCCCATTTTACATTTGGAAACTCTAGAAACCACAAGTAAACCTGCACTCTGAGAACTGAGAGTTCTGCTGGGAGAATATTGTACTATGAGGTCTTTAACATAAGATGGAGCCTGATTAGTAAGTGCTTTATATGTGAGGAGAAGAATTTTAAATTCAATTCTGGATTTTACAGGGAGCCAATGGAGAGAAGCTAATGTTGGATTACTGGAGGCTTTTTAAGGAGTTTTCGGGCACTATCAGTAGTGAGTTACAATAGTCCAGTCTGGAAGTAACTAGTAATGTACGGACTAGTTTTTCAGCACTACTTTGGGACAGGATGCTCCTAATTTTAGCAATATTTGCCAGGTGAAAAAGGCAGTTCTCGAGATTTATTTTATGTATGAAGTAAAGGAAATAATCTGGTCAAAGATAACTCTGAGATTTCTCACAGTGTTACTTGAGGCCAATACTAAGTCATCTAGGGTAAGAATGTGATTAGACATAGTGTCTCTGAGATTTTTAGGACCAAACTAAATTATTTCTGACTGAATTTAGGAGAAGGAAATTGGAGGACATCCAGTACTTTATGTCTTTTTAAGCATGCTTGAAGTTTGATTAAGTGATTAGTTTCTTCTGCTTTCATAGTTAAATATAGCTGTATCACCTGCATAGCAATTGAATTTAATGTTTGTCAACAGTGTTTTCACATAAACATCTACTGTAGTGAATCTTATTCTTAGGTGAAATAAAGTTTGGTACTGTAAATCCAAATGTTATTAAAAAATAGTCAGATAAAAGAGGGATTTGGGGAATAACTATTAAATTATCAATTTCAACGCTGTATGTCAGAACAAGATCAAGGGTGCGATTAAAACAGTGGGTTTATTTATATTTTGGGTAAAACCATTTAACAGTGAATTAAATGCAGTGTTGAGGCAGTTATTATCAACATCTACATCGATATTAAAGTAACCCACTATAATGACTTTATCTGCACTAAGAACTAAATCAAATATAAAGACTGAGAATTCAGTTAAAAACTCAAGAGTAAGGGACAGGAGGACGGTACACAATAACAATCAGGACTGGTTTTGACTTTTCCAGTTAGGATCAAGCTCTCAAATGAATTTCACTATGTTTAGGTCTGGGGTTGATTAATATGTTGGAGTGGAACATTGGTGCTACTCCTGCACCCTGACCTGTGCTTCTAGGAACATGATTAATATGGGTTGCTGCAGTCAGGTTTCAGCAAGACAAAATAAGTCTATTTAATAGTCACTTATAAAATCATTCACTAACAGGGATTTAGATAATAGATCTTTAACTGTTCACATTTGATTTTACTTTTTATTTTGCTCTGTGAGAGGAGTCGTCTTTATTTTAGTTCTTATGAATCACTCCTCTTGGGTTGGTTTTTGCCTCAAAAGCTTAAAATATTAACTTATGGGTACCATAATTTTTGTCAAGGCCAGTTTTATTAGTTAGTTTTTTAAAATGCAATGCCTGATTTTCTTGAGTAAATTTCTAGTACATTTTTATTTATAATTACTTTTGTAGTATTTACTTGTGTTTTCAGTTTCAACTTATTTCAGTGACCATTGTGGGTTTTTTCTTTCTTTAAGAATAGGGTACCACCAATGTTTTCCACATCTGTATATAAAAATGAACAGACAGCAGCTAATATGAACAGGACTGTCTTACAATGAAAGCATGGGCCAGTTGTAATGCTTTGTAAATGAGTGCAAAGCTCAATATTTGAAGGCTACTAGGTGATTTTCACACAATTTAAAAATTAAATAGAAGGTGATCCTCTTTTTTTTATTATTATTTTCAAATATCGACCATTTTCTGGAAACCCCCGTTCCTATTTTGGTACTGGCCAGAGTCATAAATCCTACCTCAGGTGCTGAACTACACTACCGTTTTGAGGTCACTTCTCCCTCTAACATAGAGCTGTGCAAACATCATTGAAAAGTGTTCTTTTAATGATCAGTTTTCAGGTCACTTTTTAAATTGAAATCATTAAATCATTAGAACATAGTTCTTGCGTAGTCATTCACAACATTAACAATGTCTAAACTGTATTTCTGATCACATTCAAAAACAAACATATTGTTTCCAAACCTTCGAACGTTAGTGTTTGTCTGTCTGTGTCTTAATATTGTTGTGTTTGTTAATCTAGACCAGGTTTTTCAACCACTGTGCACTAGGTACACTAGTATGTCGTGAGACATCATCAGGTGTACTGTGAAAAATTATTCATTTTCCCTTAATTGGTCTAAAAAACATCTTTTGAAAACTAATTAATTATTGTCTGCAAATAATATGCCATTGTCAAGTGTCTGTGCTGTCTAATCATGTAATACTCCAAAATAATACTTCCATATCTGTAGGTGACAGCTGGTAGCTAATTTCCTTGTACTTTGAGACAAGAGAATTAGTGATGCATACATGCGACAGGTGGCAGTGACAGTGGTATTGTGGCTAGCAAGACTACAGTGACAGTGATGGGGATTTTTTTACAAGAGGAAAAATGTAAACACCAAACTGGGCCCTGGACAAAATTCAGGCCCAGATGAAGGCCCTAGTATGCATGGAGATCAAAAGAAAGCAAAGACGGTGACTTTGAGCAAAGTCTCGAGGCAATACAGCGAAAGCTATATTTATTTTGGATTTGCTTTCACCAGGGATACAATGACACCGACTCCGTTGTGCTTAGTGTCTGATGAAAATCTAGCTCACAGTGCTATGGTCCTAAGTAAGCTTAGATGCCATCTCCACAGGAAACATCCTTTGCTGCAAAACAGGAATGCGGTATATTTTGTTTGCCTGTGTGAAAACATGGAGAAACGGGCAACTTTTATGAGAAGAACCACAAAGGTAAATGAGAGAGCCCTTAAAGCTAGCTACCACGTTGCTGAACTTGTAGCTAAATCAACAAAGTCATTAATACTTACCGCCTGCAAAGCCATTGTAATTGAAATGCTCGGACCTGAAGCGTTTAAAGAAATAGCCAAAGTCCCCCTCCCAGATAACACAATTTCCAGACGTATTGATGAGATGTCTGCAGACATCGAAAGTGTGGTTTTGTAAAAGCTCTATATCCATAGGAAATTTGCTTTGCAACTTGATGAGTCTATTGATATTAGTGGACATACTCAAGTCTTGGCCAATGTGCGTTTTGTGGATGGTGTGCAATCAGAGAAAATTTCCTATTTTGCAAGGCATTGCCAGAAAAACTAACAGCAGAGGAAGTTTTTCAGGTCACATCAGAATAACTTGAAAAAGGAGGACTTAAGTGGGAAAACTGTGTCTGCACTGATGGAGCTGCAGCCATGGTAGGGGGCACCAAAGGCTTTCTAAGGAGAGTGAACAAAAGATCATAAAATGCTTTTTTCTTTGTGTTTATTTGATTCCTATTCAAGAATGACTGTATATTGTTAATATAGGCTACAGAGTTTCATTTTTTAACATTTTTGGTTGGTGGTGTGGTTTGTGATTTAGGTTGAAAAACACTGATGTTGACTCAGTTTGGCTTTTTTTAGAACCTAAGGCACAGTGACGTGTCAGGGGACTGGAGTGAATGTATGAATATTATGAATTTTCTGAATTATTACTTAATTAATAAAAAAAATAAGCATTTAATTAGCCCATTCTCAGTGGTGGTCTTAAGAAACTTCACATGACTCGCTCCTTTAATGGCAGCCATCTGTCCCTGAGGCAAATATAGAAGCATGGTCTTTAAAATAGGATTTTAAGGTGTAAGGGAGCTTGTTTTCTCTGAACTGTCAGTGAAATTGACACAAACACCTGCTCAGTGCTGCAACCATGTACTGTCACAACGAGGCTTGCTAACACCATATGTTACTCATTTGACAGTTTCTCTGTGTTTTTGATATGGCTGATATCACCTTGTTATTGGTAACCGGAAGGGCTCATTAGTGATACATATACACTTCTCTATGGAGATACCCAGAAGAGAGTGTTGTGGCTAACCAAGAGTTTCACAGGAAGTGATGCAAACACCGCCTATATGGTAAAGTATTATGCAGACCTGAGCATCATTTAGATCATTTCACTTATCTTGCAGGGTGTATCAGTAGTAATTTGCATTGATAAATGTAAGCCTGGTGGTGCCAGCAGTGAGTATTTCCATAAAGGTTGGATAGGGTAGTGGCAAGTTCACCACCCTCACCACTTCTTTCCTGTCTAGTCTGTATTCGTCATTAAAAAGGGAAAGCAGATAAAGCCTTAAACAAAGCCTTAAGACATGGCCTATTTTTCTTACTATTTCAACGTTCTCTTACCAAATACAGTTTATAACTACTTCTAATCCAGAATATGTCTGATAAGAAGTTGCAAATTTAACTGGGATCCATTTTTCGTCTCACACAGTTATCCAAAATAAACAGCCAATCAAAGTGGTCAGCGCTAATAATAATAATAAAACATTTATTTATAGAGCACTTTTCTAAACATATGTTACAAAGTACGTATTCACAAAAGAGACAAAAAAACATATGTAGCCTAACAAGACCAACTTAAGCAAGCACTAGGCAAACAGTGGAGAGGAAAAACCCTCCCCCTTAGAGGAAGAAAACTCCAGCAGAACCAGGCTCAGGTTAGATGACCATCTGCCTCGACCGGTTGGGGTGCAGGAAACAATAAACAACAATACAAACAAAACAATAAACAATAATACAAACAAAACTTACAACAACTACAACATCAGTCCTTAAGAAAACTAGTTCCAAAGGGAAGATATTCATCTAAGTTAATTGGAAGTCTTCTTAAATTAAGAATTGTCTCTGTTTAAAGAAGATCAAAAAAGGCTTGTCGGTAGAGGTATGTTTTAAGGAGAAATAAGGAGTCAGCTGATCTTGTTTCCTCAGGTAAGTTGTTTCAGAGTTTGGGGGCTCTAACTGAAAGAGTTCTGTCACCTCTAGTTCTCATTCTAACATCAGGGACATGCAGAAGATTTCTACCAGAGGATCTCAGGCTACGCGCAGGCTAATAAAGCTTTAACAGCTGGGATATATAGCTGGGAGAAAGGCCATGTGGGGCTTTAAAAGTTATTAATATAATCTTAAAATCTATCCGAAAAACATACCGGCAGCCAGTGCAAAAAAAGCTAAGACAGGAGTGGTGTGTTCAAATTTTCCTTTTCTAGTTAGGGGTCTTGCAGCTGAGTTCTGAACAATCTGGGGCCGATTAATAGATTTATGGCTGAGACAGGTGGACTGTTACAATAATCAAGGCGTGAGGAAATAAATGCATGTAAGATGACTTCTGTGTCATGAAATGATAGAATTGAATGTATTTTGGAGATATTTCTGAGTTGATAAAAACATGCCTGAACAAGCTTACAAGTTTAATTTACTATCCAACCAAACACCAAGACTTTTTGCAGTGGGCTTAGAATTATCTAAAAGAGGATCTGTGCAGGGCAAGATGTGTTTGGCTATGTGTTGTGGACTGATACCAACTATTTCTGTTTTGTCAGAATTCAACTGCAAGACAATTTCAGCCATCCCATTTTTTTATCTCGTTTATACATTCATGTACGGAACTCAGTCCTGCATGGTCTGAGATCTTAAAGGGACAGTACAGCTGAGTGTTATCAGCATAGCAATGGAAAGAAATGACGTGTTTACGAATAATATGTCCTATAAGGAGCATGTACAAAAAGAACAAGATTGGCCCCAACACTAAACCTTGAGGGACTCCGTACTTTACATGAGAAAAAGATGACTGACAATTATTAATGGAAACACAAAACCAGTGCAGTACCTTCTATTCTAGCCCAGTGCTTTAGTCGCTCCAACAAAATGTGGTGATCTGCTCTATCGAAAGCAGTACTAAAATCAAGGAGGACAAGAACAGAGCACATACTAGCGTCAGAGGCTAACTAAATATCCTTGATCATTTTTAGTAGGGCGATCTCTATGCTGTAATGTTTGCGAAAACCAGATTGGAATTCATCAAAAATTTAATAGTTATCTGCAGCTAGAAATAAGTGTTTAGACACATACTTTTCTAAAATCATTGATATGATTAAAAAAAAATCTGGCACATATCCAGTGGACAGAGAAGTATTGAAAATATAAGAGAGGGAGCAAGCAAATCAATAATAGAGATTAAGAGCTTAGTTGGAATGACATCAACTGGGCTGTAAAGATGGTTTCATAATTGAGACAGTTTGTAGTAGCTCAGATAAGGACATGGGAGGATTGATTCTATTTTTTTCATTAGAAAATGTTAAGAACTTCTCACACTCTGCATCACTTTCAGCCAGAATGCTGGGAGGGGTTGGGTTTACTAACTTATCAACATTCTGAAAGAAACTTAGAATTGTGTAGGTTAGCAGTGATCAGGTCTGAGAAGTATTTAGCTCTGGCATTCTTTACCGTCGTATTGTAGTGGAGTAGTGAGTCTTTCATAGCTTCATAATGCACTTGAAGTTCAGTTCTCTTCCATCTCTGCTCTGCTTTCCTACACTTAGCTACGAATGCTGACATTTATCCAAGGCTGTTTGTTGGTGGCTTTACGGGACACATTTAGAGTCTTTAAGGGAGCAGCTGCCTCTAGTGCAGAGACACAAATATTATTGACAAGGTGGATGATATCATCAACATGTGATGCGCAAGAAATACCTTTCTTCAACATAGAAAAGGTGCTAGTGAACTTTACTGCTGACTGGCTGTTAAATAGACAGTGTTTAACTGTAATTTTTTTTTTTTTTTTTTAGGTACAGTGGTTGGATGAAGACAAGTATCAAATAAAACATATTTATGATCAGAGATGGAATCCTTTAACTCAATGGAGTTTAGAATCAATCCTAAAGTGAATATCAAGTCAAGGGTATGGCCCTCGTTATGAGTGGGACCTTTGACGTGTTGAACCAGGTTGAAAGATTCAGTTAGACTGATAAAATCATTTGCTAGAGTATTAGTATTATTATCTATATTATTGTTATCTATAAGTCTCCAGCAATAATTACCTTATCATACCTAACAACAATGTCAGCAACATACTCTGAGAATTCTGAAGTTACCATTTGCTTTTGGTGGTGAGGAGCAGCTGGCTCCACTGACCCAGAGTTTGGGAGTCCTCCAGAGCGTCTGAGTACAGACTCCTTCAGGATCCTCTGGTGTATAGACCTTGGCATTCCGGAGCGGGCAGTCAATGCTGGTTGGAGTTCGAGATCCAATGGATACGAGAGAGACGTGAAGGCTCCTGGTCCTGGCTCCTCTTCTTCCCAAGCATTACAACTTCGGCCCAGGATGACCGATGGTTAGGTATCGAGCAGCGGGAAGGTCGCAGACAGCTGGAGGGATCCCACAAAGCCGTGTCCTGGAGGGTTGTGGTGAGTGAGAAAAAAGAAAAAAAAAAGACTGCTCCAAGGCCACATCGATCAACAAGGAGTCCTTCTGTCGAAGTTCATCGGACAGGCGACAGATGTCTTACTTCAGGTCAGCGATCTTCTTGTAGGCTCTCTGAAGCAGAAGGTTGTCCTCACCGGGCGAAGTTGGTGCTGTGACAGCGGCAGCCATGTTGTGTGCTCAGACAAGAGAAATGTTTGTTAGTTGTTAAATACCCATGGAAAAGTGTAAATTGACTAGTTAGAAACACAGTACATTAAATAGATAATGTAAATATGGAGGGATGCGAAAGTGGAAAAAATACAAGGAGATTAACAGTGTTAATAGAGCAGTTTACAAACCCAAGTTCTGCGTGCGTCCAATCTGTAAAGTTTCAAGATGAAGATGGCCCAAGATGAAATTTGTTTCCAAATTAACATACTGAATTGGCTGAAAAGCTGCAAACGGGATGACAGAAAAATGTTATATTAAGCTGTTTTTGCACTGACAGAGAAAGGCTGTATGTTTCACTAAAGAAAAGCACCTGTTGAAACGTTTGATGTAGAATGTGAAGATAGGATTGTAGGGAGTATGTTCCTGGTCCACAGCCAAGGTTAAGCAGAATAATGAGCTGAGGCCAGACACCAAGAATGATAAGAAACAATCCAAGCCTTTTCTAAGATATCTGTGTTGTTGTTTTTTCTTTCTTTCTGTATAAAGACTTTGTAATATTCAAATGAAGTCAGTCGAGCTTGTACAACCCAGTTGTACAACCCAGTATTGGTTTGGCTCCTTGCACAAGTAAAACCTACACAACCGAGACTTGCATCAGACTCTGTCTTATTTGTGTTTTGATAATTTTTCCGACATGGGAAATCAACGAATGCCAAAGTTGCAGGACACACCACAGAACGTGGGCCAATATTACAACAAGTGTTATGGCCCTTAGTGATAGTGATACTAAACCCTGTCACACAGTAGGTGTTTATAGTAGGTTGTACACTATATACATTTGCAAACAGTACTACAGACAGTCTTTGGACATTTGATATACGGCATATGAATAAATGAACATGACTTCATTAGCCCACAGATAATGGAGTTTGTCTTTCTCTTGATACTGCATAAAAATGGAAGCAGCAGAAAGTTAAACTTAGTCTAAATTCCTGAGTTGTTACTCAGTCATCTTTGGGGTGTGTGTGTGTGTGTGTGTGTGTACATGCATACTGCTAGAGGTCAGAGAAGCTGCCAAATCATTTTCACTGCGAGGTCATAAGGTCAACGTCAATGTGTGCATATTGCGGCTCGGCCAGCCCTCAAGCTGAATATCAATCCTCCATCTTTCTCCCCCTGTGATTCTCCCACTTACATCAAAAATCACATCCATCCTGCTTTCTCCTCCCACAGGTGAAGAGAGCAGAGCAGCTGGTACATTCTGTCCCAATCACGAACACCAGCAGTCCACTGCAGCATTGAGTAGTCATCCTTCACAGGTAAAAATTACACAGCTAACACATCACCTAGTGTAGTGATTCCCAAAACCAGTGCTCAGTCTCCCCTGCCCTGTTTGTTCAGGTGTATTCAGTCAATCAGAAGCATGAAGATAGACCTGATCCAGGTAATTAGCAGTGGGTAGGGCGGGAACGCTGGAAAACACGCAGGACAGGGGGACCTCAGGACCAAGCTTGGGAACCACGGGCTGTGTCAGTCAGAATTAAATGTTTATCAGTTATAGATAGATAGATAGATAGATAGATAGATAGATAGATAGATAGATAGATAGATAGATAGATAGATAGATAGATAGATAGATACTTTATTGATCCCCAAGGGGAAATTTTGGTGTACATGTTACAAAGATTTTCAAGATTCATGACAGCCAGTATGTTCTTCAGCTCAACAAAAAAGTCTAAAAAATCTAAAACTAGAAAGTTAGTTTAAGAACATTTGAAAACTGAGCTGATGAACCTAGTGGATTCATAGATGCATCCTTGTGAGCATTCAAAACAGCACTAATGCATTAGTACTCAGCAACATGACTGTCACAACACCTTTAAAAGCCCCTTTTTAAAAACGTTAAGCATTAATATGAAGTTTACATGATTTATCATTAAAAGATGCTAAACCACCAGCATGGTCCTTTGAGCTGAAGTGTTCATCCTTAGAGAAAAAATAAATTTCCATCAGCTGTGGTGCAAACATGGGCTTGTGAAGAGCTGTGTAGAAGCAAAAGGCTCATTTATCAGTATTTGCAAGCTCACGGTGCCTCAGACTGAAGCCCCATGGATCCACTAATTCTGACTCCATTCATTTTGAAAGGCAATGATTTTCTGCACCAAGCTTTGGAACCCTGAGAAAGAAGACTGACAACATTTTCAAATCACGTGATGTACAGATGTCCCAGACTGGTACTACTTTCTGATTATCAATAGTATTATTTTCAAATTAGAAGAAAAGTCAATATCTACACACTTCATGAACTGCTTTGAGACAATAGACATAGATGCTTTAGTCTTTAAGTCTACTCTTTATGTTAAGCTCACTTACCACTTACTGTTAGGTAGAAGTTCAGCTGCATTTGCTTGGAATTCTCTGTTTCTGCATGAATATCACTTAACACATAATTAGATTACTTTTTGCAAAAGTATGAGAACCACTTGGTGTCCCTCATACAGTATGTCATTGGTCAAGAGGTAGGTCGCCAGTCTATCATACAGCCAACATACTGTATAGAGACAGGCAACCATTCACACTCACATTCAAACATTTAGTGTCCTCTTTTCTCAAAAATGTACCTAACATACATGTCTTTCCACTGTGGAAGGAAGCTTAAGTACCCAGAGAGAACTCATGCAGACATGGGGAGAAAATCAAACTCCAGAAAGATAGACACTCAACCGACCTGTGGATTCAAACGCAGGCCCTTCCTGCTGTTACACAATGGTGCTACACCACCGTGTCGGTCCACCTATTTAAATGCTCTTTGGTGGCTTTCTCCTTATTGGACATGGCACGCAATGCTTCCAGTCACATGTGATTATATGGACTTACTGTTTGCAGTGAGAGTTAAAAAATGAGGGGGCATAAGTTAAATTCATTGCCTTTTAGATTTTTCACATGTAGTGAGAAAACACATACTGCAAAAGAATCTTTTGGAATATACAATAACATGCTTATGTTTGATGCCCTTGAGCTCAGCCTATCCTATTAGTGTTGCTGCTGTGGTGGCTCATGTCTTTGGCAGAAGCTCTTGTCAGTGTCAGTGCTTGCAGAATGGGGAAAGAAAAAAAGAGACCACAGCTGCCAGTTTGCAGAGTATCGTTATTTATCCCCACTCAGTAGTTTATGCCATTAATCCAGCTGACAACCAACACCCTCACTCTCAGACTCATTATCTGGTTACCTTTTGCTGAGACCACGCTGTTAAACCATTTTGTATGTGCAAGAAAATGTTAACCAGTGTACGAGTGGAAGTTAACAGTTCAAGTTCAGTGTCTCACTGTCAACCACGATAAGAGAATTTGCAGTTCTATAAAAGCTCTGCATGGGAGAGGTTATGGTTATTTGATTATTATCTTGATTGTGGAAGGGCATTAAATATTTTTGTAGCCTAATTCTTTTGAGCACTAACTGGTATTGATGATTATTTGAAGAAGGTAAATAATATTGAATGACTACCATAGATATTAGAGTGTGAGCATGCCAAACACTGATGGTCATATCTTTACTAGTACTTAGAGTCCATATAAAACATGCTGTTAATTGAAGGTGATGCAAGTGTTGGATGATGCCTGTGTCCAGGAGGCATTGTATTTTCTGTGCTTTGCCCTTGACCCTTCTTCACAATCTATCCTCAAACTGGACTCAGGTAAAATACAAGCATGTGCAAGTAAGTTTAAACATGCTTTGTATCACATTGCCCTCATTGGCAGATCATGTTTGCTCCCTGGATGTTCAGACTTGTCCTTGCTGGCTGAAAGGCTAGCTACGATTTATGTTTGACCTCCAATGCTAAAGATTTAGAAATGTCAGAATCACATAGTATGTTCCACTAGAAATCACTGAAACTCCTTGTAAGCCATAAACGTGGCCTTGCTGAGTCTCAATCTGTAGAGTCTTCAGTAAAAACAGACAGGAGGAAAAAATGCTGAACATCTGTTTAATACTAATTTGAGCTGGGAAACAAATAGTTCAATTTAAAATATGACAATGACAAACAAATTTTATGACACACTCTTATTTACCCGCCACATTCATACACTTCCCGCCAAAAGTACTGAAACATTGAGGCCAATTATTTTATTTTTGCTGTAGACTGAAAACATGTAGGTTTGACATCAAAAGATGAATATGAGACAAAAGATGAACATTTCAGCTTTTATTTCCAGGTGTTTATGTCTAGATCCAATACACAACTTAGAAGATAGCAGCATTTGTTTGAACCCACCCATTATTTATGTGAGCAAAAATATTAGAACATGTGACTGATAGGTCTGTTTTATTGCCCAGGTGTGTCCTACACACATTACATTAGTTATCCAAACTAAAAAATAGCACTTGATGTCTATGATCAGTTTCAGATTTGGGTTTTGCCTTTTGAGACAGCATTTATAGGTGTAACCAACATGAAAACTAGAGAGCTCCCTAATGGCGACAAACATGCAATTGTGAAGCAGTGAGAGGATGGAAAATTAATCAGAG
Source organism: Anabas testudineus (assembly GCF_900324465.2). Taxonomy (NCBI): domain Eukaryota; kingdom Metazoa; phylum Chordata; class Actinopteri; order Anabantiformes; family Anabantidae; genus Anabas; species Anabas testudineus. The sequence goes on along the minus strand of NC_046614.1, from coordinate 3,313,987 downwards.
GCATTGCACAAACATTGGCCATAGCCAATACAACCAACTGAAATGTCCTGAAGAAAGAAACCACTGCAACAGCCAGGAGCTCTGCTCTGTGGGATCAAACTGATGGGTGGATGAGTTCTAAAATATTAACAGAATCCAAGTAAATGTTACACAGTGAATTCATATTTAATTCCAGACAGTAAACACTGACCTGGTAAATGAAAGGTCATCAAAATCGTAGCAGCCTTGGATAAAATGTGCACCAATGTGGTTTAAATTATGGATAACAACAGCATGCAAAGACAGTGTTTAGGGTAATGGTTGCTGTTTTGCTTCCAATATACAAGTGGACTACAGTGAACCTTTGTTGTGATTCTCAGTCTATGGCTCCATTTCCATTCAGACTGGTTGTGCCACCATGGTAGACCAGTTTTCATGTATTTGTCTTGTCAAGGTTCTAAGTGTTTTCACATTCACTGTGATGGGTTGTGGTGCGCAAGCAGACTATGTACTGTATTTCCACAACAACGCAGTTGCTGTGAAATTATTACTAAAATGTCACATTTAGTAAGAAAAAATGAAAACCAAATAACTATCTAACAAACTTATATCTGAAAATTTGGGTCCAGCCCTAATGCTGAGTTTGCATAAAAACATAATTTCAACAGCATTTAAATCTGAATGACTCTTTAACAGATACTTTTTCACCCTGATCAAATCAAAAGTGACATGAATCAGTGTATGTATTTCTACATCTTATTTTTTCTTTAAACTCTTTGTATCTTCTTATAGTTTTTGCCCGGCTGAGTCTCCAATCGAATCAGCTGTGCATAAGTTGACTCATTATGTTGTTTAGGTACAATACATCTCTTAAACATTTCATAAATATTTGTTGCATTTTAGTTGACTATAAACTCAGAGAAGATTCTATAGTTTTTGCTGCAGTGTGACAGGAAAGGGTAAGTCTAACACTCACTCGTTCTTATCTTTACCTTGAAAAACTCTCAGTAGAGCACATCTACTTTACTCTTCTACAGCTTTTCTGGGACTTGTGTGATGGTGTCTCCCCTGAGATTCTGCCCCAATTGCAGTGACTGAGAACAAAAAAACTTAACTTGAAGACTGATGTGATGTGATATGTGCTTTAGTGCTTCGGTATATCATCTTCTTTTCTCTCTCTCTTCCTGGCTTGAGATAGATTCTTGTGTTCTCCCCTGGTGTCCTCCTTCCATCACTCTAATCAGCCCTTTTAATTACTCCCACGATCAGCCACCCGACACCTTCCTGTCACATCTGAGAGTCTTTGCCTTCATAAGAAGAGAAATGGTAAGGAAATTTAGGGGCAGTCAAGGGGCTCATCAGGAAGACAATGCGGAGACCAGGGGCTGCTAATATGAGGCCTTTGCAGTCCATCAACAGCACTGCCAAGTCAGACCCCCTCCTGCTGGACAGCTGATGTCATGATAAATAGAGTTTACTTGAACCCATACCAGTTCGGCATCATCCTTAAACAGTGCCACACAGAGCCAGGAAAAAGAGGCTAAAACAAAGTAGGGTTCCAATATTAGGTGTTTACTATGTTAATGTGCTTCAGATTCCAGCATGTTCCTTCATATCAATCTCTATCATGTTAATTGAAATGAAATTATAAAAAAAAAAAAAAAAAAATCTCCAATGCTTAAGATTCACATGCCTGGATATCTTTTTAAATACACCAAGTTGCTACAGATTAAATATTTATTGAAATAAAGCACTGTTAGCTCTTTCAGTTAAACCTCGAATGTAATGATTGTTATGGGATGAGATCGCTTTCTGTAATCAATAGCGCAGTTGTTCAACTTAAGGGCATAATTTAATGATTTTATTTTCAGATATTGTTATGGTTTCTGTCAAAACCAATCCATAATCCATTAAAAATCACCAGCCAATAGAACTAAACCTGGACCTGACCAATCATTGGGGAGGGTCAGAACAAGGACGCTAACAGAAGACGAGATTTGTGCAGACTAACTGTTAGCATGAAGTGTGTATCATTATGATGTTTATCTACAATAGAAAGACAAGAATCTCCCAGCTGCTGTTTTGACCTTCCTGGACTTTTACGACTGGCTTTAAAGAAGTATAAATATAAGTCATCATCTACATGTCAGTCTCTCAACACTGTAATCGCACTCGAGTGCACACCAAAAACAACCGATCCGAGACCGCAACGTAATAAACAATAATCAACGGGAATAATAATCCGTGTTAACATTAATAGTAAACTCATTTCTCTTCTGTCTCACAAACGTACAGTAGTCTACATCACTTCAACAATCTGACCAATAAGCGGAGAGGACGTTCTCACGTAGTTTGAAGTGACGTGTTTTTGGATTTTTACTCGCTGTGAAACGAAACCGAACCGAGGAGAAACTGATACAATGTTAAAAACTCATCAACTGATTCGGACCAAAGCAAACGAATTAATGGCAAGAAAAGTATGTGAACCTTTTGGAATTGCATGTTTTTTTCAAAGTCAAATATATTAACTAATATAATGTGCCTAAAATTATATAAAAAAAAAAAAAAAAAATTTTTTATATCTTTATTGAGAACAACCATAAAACCATATAAAAGAGGTGAAATTAAATGTTTTATGGTCCCTGTTCTACATTTACTCCAGACAGGCATTTTGCTGGCATCGTGTTTGAAAATACCTACTCAAAAACTACCGCCAGAACTGTATATGTGCATTGTTGGATTTTACCTGTGCTCTCTTCAGTTCAACGTATTTCTATGGTCACCATATTTTTACATTATTGTGTATCACTATTACTAACAGTACTTATTCTCCATAATCCTTGCAAATTGTGGTCTGAATATAATTATATATGTAATATTTATAGAATATAATAATAAACAAACTCAAACTCATTAGCAGAGTTTCATTTAGGTTAACATACCTGCTGGGATCTGTCTGGGGCATTTATGCTTCCTTCGTCAATAGTGAAGTGGCTTTCTGCCAGTGTGCTGCTGTCACACAGGCCTCATCCTTAATCAGTCAATGTAACATCCTGGCTCACGACCCCATATGTTTAATCACAATGTGACAGAGAAGTCTAATTAGTCCTCTGAACCCTACAGTAATTAAACTTGTCTTGTTATTTTCTGTCCCCACCCCAGCCTGAGCACCATTCCTGTCCATCCGCTCCTCCATCCTCCCTGTAATTATCAATCTACAAGGCAGTGGGACTCCAGTAAGGTTGAAGGTAAGTGTATTTACTGTATCAGCCCAACAGTTACAGATTTTTCTACTCCATATTCCTGTTTTCCTGTCACTAGTACAGGAGGTAGAGCAATTTCTCCACTAATGACTGGGTCAGTGCTTTGATCCCTTTTTCCTCTGGTCACCATGTCAAAGTGTCCTTGGGCAAGACATTGAATGCCAAGTTGATTCTGCTAATGTATCTTTGCGTGTGTGTATGTGTGTGATTTGTAAATTGCCTTGGATTAAATAATTTGCTAAGTGGCTAAAGGCACTGTTTTTGTCTGGTCTGTTTTTGTGCCTCAATAAGATACAGCAGCTGCCATTCTGCCCCGACACCAACAGGGGTGCAATTTCAACAGGCTCCTGCCTCCATATGCGGGAACGTACTAACAACAAATGCTCATTTGGGTTAAATTAAAGGTTGAAGGATTTGAGGAGTGGCTGTGCCTGTTTTCTGTCTGGGAGTTCCAGTTTCCACCTAAGAAAGTGGATCAAATTGACTGTACCTAGGGTATATTAAATATCAGTACTGTAGAATGAAAATCTACATTTTCTTGGGCAATGCGGGGTGCTGGTTGGAATCAGTTTGTTCAACATTAGAGGCTGTACAACATGGTTGAAAAAAATACCCTTTAGGTATAATTGAATTGTATCTTAAGGGTTGAAGTTGTGTAAGTTTGCAACATCTGCAGCTCGATTCTAGTCTGGGAGTATTAAAAATGCTTAGGATGTTATATAATAAAGGCCTGGGATGTGATAATGCAGCAGTTTGTAAAAAAAATGTTCTGTCATATTTTGTCAGTATAAATAAATAAATAATTTAAAATGGATTAATAGATATTAATACCTGTGAATATATTCAAATATTACATTATTACTTAGTATAATTAGAAATATTTAATTCAATTAAATTATATTTGTATAGCGCCAAATCACAACAGAAGTCATCTCAAGGCACTACAGTGTAAGGTTTAAGACGTTACAAAGTACATTTGTATAAAGAATTATATAGAAATAGGGGTACTGACTAAAATTATCCATTCTAAACATACAGTATTTAAATGCATGGTATGTTGGGAAATGACTTAAGCTCTCAGGAACACTTTGCTCACACTTGGTTCTGCACATTCACAACTGGAAGCAGCCTAATTAAACCACTGCCTGATACTAGAAGCACTGGAGCTCAGTGACCACCCAGCACTCAATGGAAGTGCTGGGTGGGCTTTCAGCAAACAGATTTATCCTGGCCCTCAAGGTTCACTTTTCATCTTAGCTTTCAGCTACTCATGCCCAGTTGGTAGAGTTTTTGTTTTCATGGAGATGCTATTAAGTTAACTTGGGGGTAACAGTGCAGCTCTTGTTGAAATTCAATCATTTTCTTAGGAGAGCAATTTTGTTATGCACTACTGGCGGACTGCTCCTCACACAGCATAGCACTATCCAGTCAGTAGCTGTTTGATTAGAGCTGTCCTCCTCACTGTCTCTGTGCCACGATCCTTTCCTCATTCTGTTTGTGTTGGCTGGTAACGTCACACATCTGGTGTTTTTTTTTTATTATTATTTCACAGTTATATCAGGGCCACCAACCCTCAGCTCAAACAGTATCTGAGCTGTTTTCTCTTTATTATTCATTTCATTCATGATTAGCTGAGAGGCAGAATGAGGCCCTTCAAAACCAAGCCCGCTATTTTGTCAGCACTTAATTGCATGGATACAGTTGGAGGGCAGGCAAAATGTTAAATGCAAGAAGCCGAACAGGTGTAATTACTATTTATTTGATGAGTTGGAAGATGATAACTGCTGCTAATGTGTTAATGTACTTCAGAGGAAGCCAAGTGGCATTAGCATTTTTAGCACAGGCTTCTTTTGCTTCAGTATGACCATCAGTATCACCACCATCATCAACTACAACATTATTATTATGTTGCAATTACCACCACTACCACCACAGTTCATGTATTTAACATGTAAAAGACATAGAAAATGTTTTATGTGGAAAAAGCGTCAGTGGATAATTTAATTATTCAACTTCCATGCTAAATGTATTTTCCAGTAATATATATTTTGGTATTCCATCCAATAATTTAAATAGAGCAATTTACTTTTTTTTCCCAGTAAACTCTATAGTAAATTACAAACCTGTTATAACTCAACTGGGTGAAATGGAGTACACCTCTATTGTTGTCTGTCATTAATCATTATTGAAATGCTGCCTGAAAATGCACTAGTAATATATATTAAACAATATAACATTCTGAAAATAGTGAAAATTTGGTCCATATTGCTGACTATATCCACAATTTAACAAGAGGACTTTGACTTGTAATGAAGACACTGCTGACTGGTAAAACATATGTTAACAGCATTTACAATGCTGTGAAAACGTATTTGCTCGCTTACTGATTCCTGACTTTTTCATCAAAGTTTAATATTACTCAAACATAACCTGAGTAAATACAAAATGCAGTTGAAATGAAATCTTATTTTTTACTTTTACTGTAGGCAAATACTGTTTTTCAGCACTGTGGGTTATTGCAGGCACAGCACACTTACTTGCAGAGGAGCTGACACACCTTTACCCTCTGTAGGACTCTGACTCTCAACTAAGCAGGGAAAAGGAGTCTGGGAGAGGCAAAGTGGTTTGCTTTTGTGGCTTATGCTAGTGCTTGCTTGATTCCACAATCTACAAATTGTAAACAAATCTCATTTGACTCAATCTGTACAGTCTGTGTTGTTTGTATGCTGGTCAACTGAAATGTGTGCTCATTATCCATATCCAACAGCACACACGTACGTGGCATATATTTGGAGGGCTGCACAGACATCCATATCATAGACAATAGTAGTCTGACTGCTGTGAAATCCACAGAGCGATTGTCAGACTTAATCTGGTGCAGTTGGCCCTGGGTTCTTCTTGGTGCAGAACAATACCTGGCCTCATGTGGCCAGAGAGTGTAGGCAGTTCCTGGATGATAAACGCAATGATGCTACTGACTGGCCCTTGTGTTCCCCTGGATAAGACCCTATGGGTATCAGTGCGTCGGATGCCACCAAGAGCCACCAAAGAATGATGCTCTGCTCTAGTTCTCTATTAGTCTCATTATGAGTTGCTGTGAGGAAATTCACAGAACTTGAATGATCTTGTGATTTAAAATTCCATAGGTTGATGATTTTGTTTGCCAATAATTATTATGTTCCAATTATTCAATGTACATTAGGAAAAATGTTTAACTTAATCCAGTGTGATTTAAGTGGTCCCTTAATTCATTTTTCAAAGCAGTGTTGTTAGCCCAGTAAAACCTATTATTAACTTTTGATAACAAGGCCACCAACATAAAGAGCTGTTTCATTACAAATTAGTTACAGCTTGGATTTGTCAGTGAGCTATAAGCATGAGGTCCATAGTACTTGATTGATCATATTTTACAACTTAGTTTCTTGTTTATGTTTATTATATGGTTTGAATAAAAACAAACTTACACAAGGCTCACATGGATAATACAACTGCCCACTCTGGGTATTCCCATGGACTTCCAGTTGAAGACCGTCTCCACTTACATTAAAGAGAATGCTTTTTGTGCCAGAAAGCACTCTGCTCAAGAGCATATAGACATACAGCCCATGTGCTATTTTCTGAAGTCATTGTTTAGTGATTGTTGTATTATCTGTTTCAATTGTTAATTCAGAGTATTAATGAAATAAAAAGGTTTTATGTCTGCCTCTAGGGAATTGTTATCCTACCACTCAGTCCAGGAACCTTGACAACTGCATGGCAGGTAATTTGTATACTCAGAGTGCCATTATGTCAAATGTATCTCTAAAGGCTGAGCTTTTACTTGCGGCTTGTCATTATAAACAGACTTTTCCACTGCTTAAATGCCCCCAGCTATGAAAAAAGTTTAAAATGCTCAGTCATTATGTAAAATGGGGATACATCTTAAAGGTGTTAAAGTGTACTTACTGAAATCACAATTTTTTAAGTTAAAAGGAAAATTGCTCTACTCGAAATGGAGTCAGAGTGCTCATGCTTGAGTAGTGGGTAGCTGCTGCACACAATTCTGAATAAAAAGCTTTCTTCAGCAACAACAGAAATTCAAATGTTATTTATAGTGGGTAGTATAAGACCATCAAATTCACACCTTCTTTGTCTTTTTATTGGATTCAAGATTCAGTGGAAAGTCACATTATAATAAATGTGTTCACATAGTAGTTCAGAGTTGATCTTATTAGTGTTGAAGCCTGGAAATATCTTAACCTTATCAATCTGCATCCCCACTGGTTTTGAGATATTTACCTTCAATGTTTTAACAGTTTGACGAGTAAAATATATCGAGAAGAAAATAAATATTTTAATTGTCAGAGTAACAGAGGTTATGAAACATAGTCAAGACCTTGAATGGCTAGGTTCTTATGGCTGGCTTCTGTGCTATTACTTATATTGGGATCAAACGTATCTTTATATAAGACATTCTGAAGATTACACATTTGACATCTCAATAACACCTCATTTGAGTTTTACAGCTGAAGAGTGGAAGTTTTTCAGAAATGTCATCTGTAAGGAGATGGATGCCTCAAAAGGATCATACTCTGTGCTCTGTGCATGTATCAATGTAATGACATGTTTTGTTTTATCTATTAAACAATGAATGTTATTTTAATAAAATATATCCTTATACCTACATGTTCGATTCCTTCTCATTTATACTCACCGTCAGTGACATCCGCCTGAGTCACTGTTATGGCAAATTGTTATAAAGAATCATGCAACTTGTCTTTGTGTTTTTTCTTGCCCTAGAAAACTGTGATAATGTTAATTTTTATAGATCACTTTTCTAAACGTGTTGCAAAACGGTTCACATACAAAATACATACTCTCAGAGTTTTGTGAGATTATACACATCCTTCACCCTCCTACAGACACCCCCTGGCGTATACGTCTGGTTTTCAAACATTTACAGACACCCCCTCTATATGAGTAAATTCCACCATTGCATATATACATACAGAGAGGTTACATATATTTATACAGCACCATTAAACTTCATAAAGCTATCCTAAGTGTTGATGTGAGTAAAACATTTTAGCATTAAATAACACATTAGCCATGGAAAGAAAGAGAGAGAGAGTAAATATAATTATATAGAACATTTAAACATTGCAAAAAGCTATCCTATCTCCCGATCAGAGTATAGTATAAAAATAATAAAATAATTAAACTGACAGAGGGAGAGAGAGATTATTGTTTTGTTATTATTGGTCAGGTATTACAACGGTTGAATTAGAGGGGTGGCTGTGGGTCAATAGGTAGAGCAGTTGTCTGTCAATCATAGGATTGGTGGTTTGATTCCCAGCTGCTATGTCACATGCCAAAGATACAAGATACTGTAAGATACAAGATACGGCAAGATACTGAACCCCAAGTTGTCCCCCGGTGAGTCAGATCAGCTGCATAGCAGCTCTGCCATTGGTGTGTGAGTGTGTGTGTGAAGTGGTGAATGAGATGCAGTGTGAAGTGCTTTGAGTACCAGTTAGGTAGAAAAGAGCTATACAGTACAGATCATTTACACACAGCAGCAGCAGAATGTACCACTGACTTGGAATAGGCACCATTAAATTTTTCTTTGGTTTGGCAGTGCTATTATAACTATATACCTAGTTATATTGTAGTCACTTGATTAGAATACAGCTAGTGTACATAGGAAATATGTTCACAGTGATAAAAACACAAACATATCAGAATAAACATATTTGTTTTAACATTATGTTGGCTAAAGTGACAACTAATAAGTGTAACCTCTGTAGAAAAATCTGGAAAGGTCAAGGACAAAAACAGAAGTGGAAGATCTAATGAGAAGTTTTCTAGAGTTTCTTCTTTAAGAGATCAGAAGTCCAGCAAAGACCTGGTTCAGCAGCTGGCAGCTTCATGTGGATGCCAAGTTGGACCATCTGCAGCCAAAAGAAGCTTGACCAGAAATGTTTCTAATGTAAAAAAAAAAAGAGAGAAAAATAAATACTGGTCATCGTTCATAAAAGAACAAAGCAAATGGTGCCTAAGACTTTTGCACAGTGCTGTATGTATATATATATATATATATATATATATATATATATATATATATATATATATATATATATATATATATATATATATATATATATATATATATATATATATAATATTTTATAGAGTGCTGAGATCAGAGTTTGATACAGAGGTGGTCGGAGTTTAGGCTTATTTAACACTTTGCTTCACAGAGTAATTTCTTTACATTTCAAATCTTCTGAGGGAGGAGTGTTACGTTGTGCTCGCCTAAATAATGACTTTGAGATGTAAATATGTGAGCAGACTAATTTGTTCTCCCAACTATATATCAGTATGCAACTTGAATGCACAGATGATAAAAAAAAACTTTTTTATCATCAAGCCCCCAACACACATCTCCTGGGAATAATCTCTTGAGTGATGCAGGACATGTCTTGTTTAATGGAAACATATGTGTATTCATAGATTGTGGTTTTACACAGTTAAGTTTAAGCTAAAACCATAATCATGCTAAAGCTTGTGACTTACAGTTTTCAGTATAGTTCTGCAAATAATGAAGAGCACACACTTTACAAGCTATAAAATTGGATTTCCTTTTAATTGTTTGTGCTTGCTAATATTTCACATTTAATATGCAGGTGACATCAAGGCCACTATTAATACAAAAAAAAAAAAAAAAACAATTGTGCCTGTTGTCAAGTGAAGAAGAAAATTATAAGAGGTAAATGTATTTGTTAGTGCAACTGTAGATCTGCAGAATCTAAACTAACTAAACTCCAAACTAAAAGCATTCATAAGCATGTAACATACTATAGCTCATCTATAACAACAGTAATTACAGATGTTTTTTCAGCTCAGTGTCTGGTTTATGCCACTGTTCGAATGCGAACAGATGAGTAACTGTCTATCAGCTTAAGGAAATGTTTAACTAGTTATATTTAATTAGATCAAGTAAAGAAATATTCACAAATTTTAGAATATAAAACATCTGCAAGTCTCATGAGGAAGCAAGGAAAAAGACAGTTCGGGGCACAGAATTAAGAGTCCGGATTGCTTGTCTACTTATGTGTCCTGCTTTGTCAGTAAGGTGCTGTCTTATCTTTTATTCCCAGAACAGTTTCTGGTGGTTATCATTCCTTTAATACAGACCACCAAGCATAATAAGTCCACCTGTCATTGACTGTCATACAAAGGTGATTTATTAATGCCAACAACTAGTCTATATATATATAACTATAGTATGGACACACATTTTTAATGTCCTTTAGCAAGGACTTTCTTATCTGTTCCTTAACATACCAAATCAGTAAGACCTCTGTTTTAGGGAAAAGTCCACAACGAGAGCAACTATGTTTCCATGTAGGTTTTTATAGGAAAACGGTTAAGTTATTAAACAACTGGGTTTACAGTAACATCCACATAGCTTTTATCATGTTGATGCCACCTAGAACAGTGAGGGTATGACCCTGTTACTTGCTTCCCTAGGTTACTGGACTCAGCACCTAAAAATCACAGGTCACTGTAATACACACTGCCAACTGGGGAGTCTAAAAGCTTTGTAATATCAAACACATTATTAGAAAAAATATAAACACAGTGAGTCCTCAAAAGCAGAGTAACTCTACAGAAGCTGTCTCATTTATTTTAGGAATGAGTATAATTTACAAACATTATGCAGCTCTAACTGTAGGTGCTGATTTAGACTGTAGATTATTATGACAATACAATTAATTTACCTGAATGTAAACATAGTCAATCTAAAAGACATACACTAAATGTTGACTGGGTGTCATGGACACTGACAGACTCAAACCTAATATGAGTTTTAGACCTGTAAGTTTTTGGAGCTAAACTAAAAAGTTGCATATTAAAATACAGAATAAATTGAGCCCAGCTCAGATTTGTGCTTGGTGGTCTGTAGCAGTCCCAAAAGCTATGCATACAAGACAGCCAAGAATAAAGTGGTGTTAAAAGCCAAAGGTATCACACAAAACTATAACGTATAAACTAAAGGACATGTGTTTTGAAAGTCTCAGAGGTCTGGTGGAGGGTTATATAAGACATCCAAACGCTGACACACTGTTGACAATTATCATGCTTCAACCTAAGGCATAAAAAAGGGTTTCTGCTCGGCAATTCCTGTCACGATTCTGCCTGTCTGCCCTCCATGTTGTTGGCTCCTCCCCCTTCTTGCTGCTTCACACCGACTGGTCAGCCACCTCACCCGTGCTTCCTCTCTCCCTATTTAAGCAGGTCTGGCCGCTGGCTTCCCTTGCCAGATAGCCTCACGCCTTATTGAAAATAATTCTTTCCAACATTTTCTTGTTCTTGTCTACCTGTTGCTGAATCTGCCTGACGTGACCCTGCCGCTGCCTGTGCCTGTTCTGTGAGTTGTTCTCTCCTTTCTGGTTTTCCCCTTCTGCTCTGTTTCTGTGTGGACCTCCCTGTGTTTTGACCCGGACTGTTTTCTGTTGTGGATATTGGATTCTCCTCGGATTGGCTTGTTGTGTATTACCTGGATTGCATTCTGTTTTGGATTTTGGACTTCCCTCTGAACCGTTTTCTGTGTATGACTTGGACTGTGTTTTGACCTCAGCTGCTCCGCTTTAACCCCTGGTGTACGGCCACTCTGTATATGATCAGGGCTGCCCCTGGACACTTGATTTCTGGCCTGCCCTTGTGATTCTGACCGCCAAGACGGTCATAGTGTTCTGAACTTCTGATGTAGCTCTACTGTTATCTTTGTCCCTCGCCAGTTTGTCTCCTCAGCCTATGCAACGCCACGTGCTCCACCACCGTCCGCCATCTTGGAAGTCGCACCGGAAGTCGTCCACCATCTTGGAGGTTGCACCGGAAGTGCTCTCCGGCTCACACTTCCGGGTCACCCCGCCCATTGGCGTCTGTTATCCCAACATTCAACCAAACTTGTGAGTACTAGCCTCACTATTCAGCAAGACTCTAGCAAGCTGCTGGCTAACGCTGTCTCCTCTCACAGACTGGCAACCCAAAGCTGTTCCCCACCGACGACTGGCTTGTGGGACCCCCATATCTGCCATTACATTGTATTGTTCTAATAAAGCCATTCCTATTTCAACTTGCTTCAAGTCTCATCTCTGGCACTCTGGCAATGGAGTCCGATCCTAGATATGTGACAATTACACATTTCAGAAAAGGGTTAAAGTAATGTATGACAAACAATGCCTCCTGCCTGACTGTAGAAGTTTACCATTTGGTTATTAAAAAAAAAAAAGAATGCAGCAGCAAGAGGGGACAGACTTTGATTTTAGGCTACATTTGCAGCAAAAATACTATTTTATGGATAGCTATAATGATGTGACTGAAGCTGCTCACAGCAGTTTAATATTAGACTTGACACCAACCTGTCCAAGATTGTTTTTAACTCGGGTCCAGTATTTTACTCAACATTTCTTTCTCCACTGTGCCAAACATCCAAGCGCATTCTAAACTTCAAAGGAGATGTCAATACACCCATCCAAAATCCCAACATGACCGTGACACCAGATTCTAAACCTATTCCTTGGGCTTTAGCCACAGAAAACAGCAAAAAGAAGAAGAGAAAAAACTGGAATGTTGTACTGTTGCCTCGTTGGTTAAAGTTTTTTTTTTTTTTTTTTTTAAGAAAAAGAATGTAATCTCAAGACATTTTTTATTTGGGTAAAACACCTAGGAATAAATACTCCTGGTTGTTTACTCCAGTGTGTGGGTACTGAGTATGTTTTAATGTTTTTTTGAAAGGATAGAGGGGCGTCTATGCTGTAGCGTGGCCAAGATATACGTCTGGTGAGACTGACTTTTTTGAAAAATAGGGAGGCTCCTAAAATGTGCAGTCGAAAGCCGGGGTTATTCTCCAACATGAGAAAAATTTCATCTTTGACCCTGATCTGTTTATTCTTAGGTACAAAGGAACACATTTGCAAAACAATATGTCGGTGTAAAGCGTTCCGTAGACTTGAAATTCTCAAGAATCTGTATTAACTCTGCTCCTTTACTGAGCCTGGTGTTATGCACGTCAATTTAAACTGAATCCATAGCCCTTTCTGTAACTTTATAAAAGAGTCGGATCGTGAATTGGCTTTTTAGCACAGCTGGCGAATAGTTGAGTAAAGTTTCATAGCTCTATAGACTTGAGTAGCTGAAGACTGACTGATTAGCCAATTACCCACATTCATATTGCATTGGCTAAAAAAAGGTACTTTATGGGTTATTTATGACTCCTTTGTTGGCATCCCAAGCAATGTGTGACCCGTCCGGGTTGGTAATTTTTAGGTGGAGGTGCAACAACGTGTTGTTAAGATCCAAGTGTTTTTGACTGTCACCATGTACAAAGAATCCAATAGGATACAGGCCTGAGTTCCACGTAACTGCTTTGCTCCACGGATAACTGCGTTACATGCATTTTAGTGCCTTTGCTGGACGTATGAGAGCCATGATGCATTTCTTTAAAAAATATTTTTTTGAACTTTAGACTTGTGTCCTTGACACTTGCCTCGACGTACTGAGGATGTCTTGCCGTCTTGCCTACTTTTTTTTAAGTTTAGATTGAGCCCGTGTGTTGGGGGTTATCTTGCGAGGTTGACATGGCTGAATCATCAACCCCAAACATTTTGATTTGTCCCTTTAGCAGTAGTATTCTTTTTGGTTAGAGCCATGCTGATCACGTCATGTTCTTTACAAAACGGTTGGCCTCTTGCTGAGAAAGTGGAATAACGATCCCCTACCATTTCATATTGTACAATGTCGCTGTACACAAACAGGCTGTACAAACCTGCCTTGATATAGGCGTAGTGTGGCGCTGTTCTCCAGTTGTTTACACTAATCCATGCATCATGCTCAAAACCCAAGATGTAAGCCACAGAGGCAAAAAAAATGTACATTTACTGTCCCCCATCATCATCACTTTCTTTTAAAGACTGTCAAATTTTAAAGTAATATCAACGTTCATCTGTCAGAAATGATGGTTCAACTCTGTCAAAACCTGATCAATGTTAGAATAATACCTGCCCAAGAATTTTTGGCTATAATGTTGTTTACATGCTTTTTTGTTCTCAATTTAAAGTAAGCCTGTGTAGGAGGAATATTATAAAACGTATGAGAAAATTTCGCTAATCCCCATGATCCAAAACCCTTCTAATTCCAAGGTTTTGGCAAGCACTGAAAATTCAGAACTTGCATTATTCACAAAAAGGCTTAAACTAGAGTTGGACAGTAAGGTGTCCACTGTCTTCCATGGCAGCCTACGAAACAAAAGATGTTTATAAACCTTATATATTGAGCAGATCATTTGCAGGGATTCAGGTGTCAAATCAGAAGCATTCTACCCAACCAGAACCCATTTCTTCCTTTAGGATTCTCTCCACATGTTAAGTTTTCCTTTACCTATTTCGACTTTTTGCAACTCTGCCTTCAAAATATACCATGAATGCCCTCACCGTCATAAACCTTAAGTCTATACACAAGCGCTATATGTGGAATGCATTCTGAGACGGTAAACAGTTTGACAATTTGTTTATAACGTTAGCATAACGTTGTCAAATATGCCATATAGTTATGAAATGAAAATAGTTAATTTTTAACTTGCTTTGATGAAAGAGTCTACTGCAGTGTTTTTCAACCACTGTGCCACGGTACGCTAGTGTGCCGTGAGAGATCATCAGGTGTGCCGTGGGAAATTATTAAATTTCACCTAATTGGTCTAAAAAACATTTGAAAATTAATTAATTATTGTCTGCAAATAATATGCCATTGCCAAGTGTTTGTGCTGTCCAGTGATTGGCAGAGTAATCATGTAATACTCTTCCGTATCAGTAGGTGGCAGCAGGTACCTAAGGTAGTATGCCTTATACTTTGAGACGAAATTTGTGATGCATGGATGCGACAGGTGGCAGTGACAGTGGCATTTACTTTCACCAGGGATGCAACGACACCAAATCTGTTGTGGTTGGTGTGTGGTGAAAAGCTAGCCAACAGTGCTATGGTCCCAGGTAAGCTTAAACGCCATCTCCCAACAAAACACCCTTCGCTGCAAAACAAGAATGCAGACTATTTTGTTCGCCTTTTATGAGAAGAAACACAAAGGTAAATGAGAGAGCCCTTAAAGCTAGCTACCATGTTGCCAAACTTGTAGTTAAATCAAACAAGTCCCATACTGCGTCAGAGTGATTAATACTTCCCACCTAAAAAGCCATTTTAAATGAGATGCTCAGACACGAAGCGGTTAAAGAAATAGTTCTCCCTAGAGAACCAGGATCAGAGGGATTATAAAACACCTTTTTCAGGAGGCGTTTCATTTGCTTTCCATCTGCCATCCTGAAGTTAAATGTTTATCTTGTAAGGATGCTGTAGGGTTTTAAGAATTTGATACACAGAAGAAATAAAAGAAAGAAAAAAACATTTTGTATTTATACATGAAACACTTAGGTAAATGCATATGTGTATAAAACAAACAATGTTTTTTCAGCACACGGATAAAATGCAAGAATAGATGTTCAGCATTATTTTCAGTGGTAAATTCATGCACCCCCTTCCACATACAAGGTACGTCCACAGACTGACCATCTTTCATTTTGTACACAATAACATCAACCATCACAGTGTAAATGCAGATGGTGACACGATACATTTGTGATCAGAATCTTGGATTTGTTGACATACTTGAACCATGACTTGAACAAAAGGCTGATCAATGATGCTTGCCTATTGGTTCACATATTAAGTTCATTCGTCCTGAGGCAGCACATTTCATACATGGTTCATGAGATCGTTGAGTCGATTTAACCAGTCATTGTTCAGAATAGGATGAAATGTGTTTAAAGCAAAATAGCTGCAAACCCACAGCATTTTCCAAAAGAGTAATTGCACAAGCAACAATATAGATACAGGCAGTTTGCAACAAGCGTGTGAGGCAGTTACCCATGTTTTCAGTCTTGAATGGTCCAGGAGGTCAGAGCTTCTTTCAAAAGGTCAAAGTCATCAATCACCCTTAACAGAAACTGTCTCCTTATGCTCTCTGACTGGCACTCATGTTCCCCTGACCTAGATCCAATAGGTATCAGATGCCACCAAGTACACACTGTGATCTAGTTCTCTGATAAGTTCTCCGGGACACCATCTGCTGACTCATCAGGAGCATTCTCAGATGTTATCACTGAAAATGTAAGACAAGCATATCTATCAGCTGAAAGTCCAGTTGCCCACTTAGGCTCAAATGTCACACATATATCTCTCTGCACCACGCAGTAGTGTGGACAGTGAAAGGCTTTTCAGTTACTATACCATACTATTACTACTGTATATTGTTGCTAAAAACAGAAACTAGGCTCACAACTGATCATGCAGAGAAGCTTCTTTTTATCAAAAATAACTTTCCTCTCAGTTCTCCAAAAAAAGCTTACTTGACCATCTTACAGTACTAACAACTTGTTACATGTAATACATTAACTCAACTGAGAAGGCACTCCCAAAATGTGAAATCTAAAATTCTGTTTTTGACCATTCAGTATCTACCGTGCATCCAAGTCTACTCCACAGGTAAATCATGGTCTGTTGAAATCGTAGCATCATATGTTAAATAACTGTAGTTGTTGTTTATGTACAGTACAGTATTTGCTGTTACTGCTTGTTTGTTATACCAACACACACGGGTGGAAAATCTATGCACTGTGGTACACAGTCCTTGTCAGTGTCACCGTTTCAAGTCAATTCAATTCCAATTCAATTTTATTTGTAGAGCGCTTTTTACAATTGACATTGTCACAAAGCAGCTTTACACAACCAAAGAACAGTACATGAACAGTGAATGTGTATGAATCATAATAATCAGATTTACCCTGATGAGCAAGCCGAGGGCGACGGTGGCAAGGAAAAACTCCCTGAGAAGGCAACAGGAAGAAACCTTGAGAGAAACCAGAATCAACAGGGAACCCATCCTCATATGGGTGATTACATGCTGTGTAGGCAGCAGGCAGTCGTGTATAACAGTTAATGTCTTTTAAGTTAATGTGGAGTCCAGTTAGTTAATTGCAAGCAGACTTGTTCCATTCTTGGACTATCGAGCATTGAGTCAAGACCTCCTAGAAACGGCTTCCGACGTTTGCCAAGGCCAAGACCGACTTCATAGTAGCACGTGGCCAACTCCAGTCTCCACACGCATCCCATAGGGCAAACGGTGGATCCAAGCGACGAGATCTCCAGCCAGAAGTTGGGCATCAGGATGAGTCAGACACGTCCAGAGGGCAAAGGGTGGAATGACGTGTAGTGCGACAGAGAGACAGGAAGAAGGAAAAGAGAGAGGGAGAGAAAGAGAAGAGGAGAGATGGCAGTTAGTTGTGATCACAGGCAGATAAAGTTTGAGTTGAATGTATATTTAGAATAGTTCAGCAGGGACTCCGGCAGAACTAACTTTGACCGCCTAACTAAAAGGGTGGGCCAGAAGGAAACACAGACAAGAGGGCTCCCTGGGATGTAGAGCAACCAATCTCTTCACCATCAACAAACCTGAGTGATCAGTGAGAGTGGGGAAGATAGCATCTAAACATACCAGTTCACCATAATGCTCTACGTCCATGAGTCCTTCCCAAATATATTTACAAAAAAGCTTGACTTTGAGTCCCGAATGCTATTTGGAAGGCTATTCCATAACTTTGGGGCTTTGTAAGAAAAAGCTCTGCCCCCAGCTGTAGTTTTCATGATACAAGGGACTGACAGGCAGCCAGCATCCTTTGATCGAAGTAGGCGTGGTGGATCATAAGGAACTAGCAGTTCACTTAGATACTGCGGAGCAAGACCATTTAATGCCTTAAATGTCAAAAGTTGTATTTTAAAATCAATGCAAAATTTCACGGGGAGCCAATGAAGTGTAGATAAGATAGGGGTGATGTGCTCATATCTTCTTGTTCTAGTGAGGACTTTGCTGCTGCATTCTGAACTAACTGAAGCTTGTTTACGCATCTGGTTGAACAGCCAGGCATTACAGTAGTCCAACCCAAAGGTGATGAAAGCATGGACTATTTTTTCTGCGTCATTTAGTGACAAAATATTCCTTATCTTAGCAATATTTCTGAGGTGAAAGAAAGCTGTCCTGGTGATATTATCTACATGAGCTTCAAATGCTTCATGAAAGACTGGAATGTAGAATCACACCAAGGTCTTTTACTGTTGCACTAGATGTAACAGAAAGGCCATCTAGAGTTACCATGCTTATGGATTATGTTGCCCAGAGGAAGCATGTAGAGGAAAAAAAGCAGTGGGCCTAAACCTGAACCCTGTGGAACACCAAACTCCACTGGAGAGCATGTAGAGTAATCGCCATTTAGATCTAGATACTGATAATGATCAGTCAAGTAGGACCTACAGTGAGGGAAAAAATTATTTGAACCCCAGCTGATTTTGTAAGTTTGCCCACTAACAAAGAAATGATCAGGCTATAATTTCAATGGTAGGTTAATTTGAACAGTGAGACACAACAATGACAAAAAAAATCCAGAAAAATGCGTTTCAAAAAGAGTTATAAATTAATTAGCATTTCCATGAAGGAAATAAGTATTTGATCCCCTATCCGTCAGCAAGATCTCTAGCTCCCAGGTGGATCTTATACAGGTAACGAGCTGACATTGGCAGCCCTCTCAGCTCGTTACCTGTATAAAAGAGACCTGTCCACAGAAGCAATCAATCAATCCAGATTCCAAACTCTTCACCATGGCCAAGACCAAAGAGCTTTCCAAGGATGTCAGGGACAAGATTGTGGACCTACACAAGGCTGGAATGGGCTACAAGACCATCGCCAAGCAGCTGGGTGAGAAGGTGACAACAGTTGGTGCAATTATTCGCAAATGGAAGAAACATAAATTAACTGCCAATCTCCCTTGGTCTGGAGCTCCATGCAAGATCTCACCTCGTGGAGTTTCAATGATAATGAGAACGGTGAGGAATCAGCCAAGAACCACTCGGGAGGAACTTGTCAATGATCTCAAGGCAGCTGGGACCATAGTCACCAAAAAAACAGTTGGTAACACACTACGCCGTGAAGGACTGAAATCCTGCTGTGCCCGCTCGAGAAAGCCCATCTACAGGCCCGTTTGAAGTTTGCCACTGAACATCTGACTGATTCAGAGGAAGACTGGGTGAAAGTGTTGTGGTCAGATAAGACCAAAATCGAGCTCTTTGGCATCAACTCAACTCGCTGTGTTTGGAGGAGGAGGAAGGCTGCCTATGACTCCAAAAACACCATCCCCACTGTCAAATATGGAGGTGGAAACATTATGCTTTGGGGGTGTTTTTCTGCCAAGGGGACAGGACAATTGCACCGCATCAAAGGGAGGATGGATGGGGCCATGTACCGTCAAATGTTGGGTGAGAACCTCCTTCCCTCAGTCAGGGCATTGAAAAGGGTCGTGGTTGGGTACTCCAGCATGACAATGATCCAAAACACATGGCTAAGGCAACAAATCACTGGCTCAAGAAGAAGCATATTAATGGAGTGGCCTAGTCAGTCTCCAGACCTTAATCCCACAGAAAATCTGTGGAGGGAGCTGAAGGTTCGAGTTGCCAAACATTGGAGAGGATCTGCAAAGAGGAGTGGGCCAAAATCCCCCCTGAGATGTGTGCAAACCTTGTGGCCAACTACAAGAAACGGCTGACCTCTGTGATTGCCAACAAAGGTTTTGCCACCAAGTACTAAAGCACGTTTTTCGAAGGGATCAAATACTTCTTTCCTTCGTGGAAATGCAAATTAATTTATAACTCTTTTTGAAACGCATTTTTCTGGATTTTTTTTGTCATTGTTGTGTCTCACTGTTCAAATACACCTACCATTGAAATTATAGACTGATCATTTCTTTGTTAGTGGGCAAACTTACAAAATCAGCTGGGGTTCAAATAATTTTTTCCCTCACTGTAAGCCAGGAGAGGGCCGTTCCCTTAATTCCAACAACAAAGTTTCAGCCCGGCACTTGCCCATCTGTGGGTTTTCCTCCTCTCTCCCTCTGGTCTCCCCCCACCAGTGGTCCTAGCCACTTCTCTCCCTGCTCTCCCAGTCATTGATTGCACATTGGCTCCACCTGTGTTCCCCTCTCCCTACAAAAACTCTCCTTAGTTCTCTCCCCACTGTCAGATCGACGTCTTTTCCCAACCTGCTACCACCCTTGAATGCTTTAGTAGTGCTACTCTTCCAAGCTCTCTTGCCACCTGGGAGTAGCCCACACCTGTTCTTTTATCTAATAATGTTTCTGGTGGACATCACGAAGAGAGGACGTGAAAGCGTTTGTGGTAGACTGTCCCACCTGTGCTCAGTGTACACCATCTTGACAATGCCCTGCAGGTCTGCTTTTTCTTCTGCCTGTTCCCCATTGCCCTTGGTTCCATTTAGACTTTGTTATTGAACTTTTCCATTCACATGGCCATACCCCTATCCTCACTGTACTCAACCTTTATTTCAAAATGGTCCATTTTATTCCCCTGCTGAAACTGCCTTCCACCAAAGAGGCTGAAGATCTGCTCACGCAACATGTTTTCCATGGTCCATTAAACGTTCTTTTGCTCCTGCATATCGTCCAGGTCAATGTGTATGGCTCTACTCAACGGACAGTCCACTCAGGGTCCCCTGCAGAAAACTCTCTCCTACGTTCATCAGCCCATTTCCCATGACCAAGACAATCAACCCTGTGGCAGCCCGTTTCTGTCTCCCCAGACCACTCTGCATTCACCCAACTATCCATGTCTCTAGGGTGAAGCCAGAAGTTGTGTAGAGTGTTCCCTAATAATATTGCCTAAGGGACAAATGTAGATGCAAGGGTGAAAACAACTGGTTCAAGAACAGAGCCCTTTGCACCCCGTGGTTTCCCATTTATCTTTATGAATAAATAGGAAGCAGTCCGAGATTGAATCCCCTAATGAGCCGGTTTTGACCCGCAGGTCATTAGTTTGGCAACGCTGGTTTACAGCAATCTTAATGCATGTTCTAATATGTTCATGCTGATCGAAGGTAAAATTTCTTTGAGCACTCTAGTTGGGATGGGGTCTAAGACAGCAGTCCCCGACCTTTTTTGCGTCACGGACTGGTTTAATGTCAGTCAATATTTTCACGGACTGGCCTTTGAGTAAAAAAATGAGTAAAAATAAAAATGATACGACCACCATAAAAACTGCGTTTTTTGATCAAAATGAGAATTTTGTCGATCAACATGAAGTAGTGAAGCAGTTTTGAAAGCTTCATTGCCTCATTAGAGAGCCGGTTGCCACAGAGTTGGCTTGGTGTGTGGGAACATCCTGTCACAATAAGTCTGTAAAAGACTGAACGGTTTTAGTTTTGATGCATGTATGATGAATGCTGGCTGAGTCATAGCTCCATGATATAATAAGAGAAGAGAACTTTTGAAAGCAGAGACATGATTTAATACCACATTGTTTCTAGTGCCATTTCATGCTGTTTTCTGATTGGTTATTTGGTAGATGTGGGTGTGCAAATATGTTCTGAAATTTCTGATCATGTAAGAATTCTAACACAGGCATGTATTGCTTGTATTGATTTGATCTGGCTCTTTTCTCTTCTAATGTAAAATTAAAATGCTTTACTAATTTTTAACAGACAAGTTTCAGCATCCCTTAATTGTCTGTGTCATTGAGTTTATCCGAGAACTGTAGAGTGCCTTTGCCCCTGTGGGATAAAGAACATTGTGACTATCATGCAGACATTATGCTGATAATTTAAAACAATCATTTGTGAGACCACAGTATCTCTGTTTTTGGCATTCTCACTGCACAGCAAGAAGGCTGTGCATTCAAATAATGACCTGTCTAGCTTGTTCCTTTAGTATGTATGTAGTATGAGTACACCTTCCTAGATAAAGTGGCAAGAAAAAGTTACCTTTGTGTACCTATGAACCTTTTGGAATTTCATGCATGTTCTGCATGAATTTATCATGCCATGTGATCTTCATCCAAGTCAAGAGTATTAACAAATACAATGTGCCCGAACTAATAACACAAAGCAATCCTGATTCTTTTATATCTTTATTGAGAACAACCATCATGGACTGATGAAACTATATTGAACTACTTGGAAAGAACACACAGCACTACAACTGGTGTAAAAAGGGCACAGCATATCATCATGAAAACATCATCTTAAAGTATGGTGGAGGAAACATCATGATTTGGGCCAGCTTGTAGTGATTGAGGGTACCATAAATTCTCAAGTGTTTTAAAAAATTCTGAAAAATGTGAGAATGTACGTCAGTTGAAACTCTGTGGAGGTTGGGTGATGCAAAAGGACAAGGACCCAAAAGACACAACAGTATGACTTCAGAAAAACAGAAGTCAGAGACCTCAACCCAATAGAAATGCTATGAAATGACTTGAAAAGAGCCACACACAGGACGTCCCAAGTATGTGACAGCGCTAAAGCAGAAAAAAAAACAACACACTATTAAGTCTGATCAAAATATTATGACTTAGCGTTTAAAAGTATTGCTGCAGCTTTTGTCAACAGTTAAGTTTTTCATCATGGCCAAACAACAAAACATTGTAAAATATATGTAGGATTTAGCAGAAATTCTAAGAAATGCTTCTTAGAGCAGAGAGGGCTCCATGATTTTAAAAGTCATAGGGTGGAATTTTTTAATTCTTGTGAAAAATAAAGTGAAAGCATGTAGCGGTCTCTCCCCATGCTAATAGTTAATTGTGGTAATGCCACTGTGGATATAAAAATACAATTGACTCAATATTAGTGCTGTCAGTTGATTACAAAAATGAAATCACAATTTTAAAATAGTAGGATTGCTGTATGTAAATGTGTGGTCTCCATTAAGTGCAATAAAGATTTTCTGCTGACTGCCTTACACCTGTAGACTTTTCAGTGTAGAGCATTAAATGTCCATGCATTCTCTAGTAATGGTTGCCCTTGAAGGTAACTTTGTAAGAAGGGTTAGGGGTTAGGTGAATCTGCGATGTCTTGAAGCCCCCAGCCTGCATCCTGTGATGATCCATTTAGCAATTTCTACTGGTTTCCTTGTCTGCTGTGTTTTGTTGCCATAGTTGCCCCATCTGCAGTCAGAAAGAATTTTGAAGATTGTACTTAGTTCAAACCTGGTGTGCTTCAGTGGAAGGACAGTTCATCACTGCATTATGCGTAGTGATGAACTGTGCAAATGTGCAAATGCTGCATTTAACAAACTTAGTTGACATAATTGAAGTGTCCTGTGACTTCGTGGAACAGATGGGAACAAGCTTGACACAGACTGTCCCTAAGGTGACCTTAGCTTAGCCTGAAATATGAAATTCATGAACAACTAAATGCTATCGCAGGAGGAAGCTGTAGAGATGGAGAGAGTTGACGTAAAGTCCAACATGAATTAAAATGTAGGTCATATGTCCCTGCTGTCTCAGAGAACCCATAGGGGCATCTCCTGAAGTTCAATTCAATTCAATTGTATTTGTATGTCATGAATTATGAGGGGGACAAGGCAGGTATGAACGGAAAACAGGATTTATTTGAGAAAACTACAAAAAACAGGGAAACTAAGGGGGGTGTCAACTGACAATACAAAAACAGGCAGAAACACCAGGACAAAGTAACAACAGAAAACTATCAGTGAGACTGGGAACAAAGTAACAAAACAAGACTCCAAAGTATCAAAGAAAACCGCTGCTCAATGGCAGGAAAGCAACTCACTGAAAGACAGGTAACAATGTCCAGAGTTTAGAGGGGGGAACAACGTCCAGAGAATCCAGGGGGAAGCAGACAGGACTGAGAAGGACAAGCAGGAGCAGGCAGGGTTGAGCAGGCAGATTCAGAAACAGGCAGGGTTGATATCAGGCATGGAACACAGGCTGGAAACAGGTTGGGGAATGATGGCTAGGAACAGGCTAGGATGCTCTGACGGAGGTGTCTGGAGTGTCGGCCAAGGAGCGCAACGACGACTTCCGTGTCGACCCGCCTGGAGACAAGACAGGAGCTGTTGTGGTGGTGGAGGCCGTGGAGGCCGGAACAGGAGCTGTTGCGGTGGTCAGAGCAGCGGTGATCGCAGCAACCAGGGTAGCGGCGACCGTGATGACAGAAACAGGATCGACAACAGGAGCAGGAGTGAGGACAGGAGCCAGGATGACTGCAGCAGTAAGCGCGAGTTCAGGAACCGCTGCGGTGACAGGAGCTGTGGCGGGGGCCGCTGCGGTCACAGGACCTGGAGCCGGGGCCGCTGCGGTGACAGGAGCTAAAGCCGGGAAAAACTTCCTGAGAAGGCAACAGGAAGAAACCTTGAGAGGAACCAGACTCAACAGGGAACCCATCCTCATATGGATGATTACATGCTATGTGTTAAGCAGCAGGCAGTCCAGTAACACCTCTCTGGCAGTCCAGGCCTTTCATCATCATGATTACAAATATAAAGATACAAACTGTACCAGTCACTGTTGCCAAAATTAAAATAATATTTCAGTATGCGGAACACTTGTGTTTTTTTTATTTGAGTACAAAAACAACAGCACATACTGTAACCTTTGTAGGTAAGAACAGTAAACCGTTGAAAAAAACTGAACTGCAGACCCACTTATCCACCCTGACATCTTGTTCAATTCAGATGCATGTTGCATCTACATTGTATATTGCATGCAAGTGAAATACTTACAACCTACAGATGAAATGAATTCTGTTTATTGCTGACTTATGTCAACTTGTACAAGAAATTCTAGTCTTTTTGTTTTAATTCACTAATACTTAGGCATTATATGTGATGCTATGTAACACAGTTGCAACACATAAAACTGAAATTACAATGTGCACTGCAAATGTGAAGGTTTGAAAGAGTGTTATTTGATAGTAGTAATGTTTTTCTTTTTTGTTCTCTTTCACTTTAGCAGTGCAATATGCAGTTGATGGGACACTTAGGATGAAAGTTGAAATTAAACATGATTAAATGTATTTCACATGTTGTTTGCCTATTTTCCAAACCTTCAAACATAGAAGATAGACAGGATTTCAAAACCAAAGCTTCAAAGCCATTGTTTCCTGAATTCTGGTGACCTAAAAAGAAGGGGGAAAAAAACAATGATTGAAGTGAAGTACACGACTTCTGCCATTTGCATGTTTCTCTGATACTAGGTAGAAGTGGTACTTACATGCATTAAGGTGTAATACAGCTGTATTGTTGTCCAGTTGTAAAAAAACAATAATCTTATGATGCACAGTACCAGGAATAGATTGTGATAACGACTTTGGGGAAAGGTGTGAAATTGTATCATAAATCTAGAGAAATATGGTAGAATTCTGATTGCAGGATAAAATGAGGAGAGGGTAGTGAACAATGGGACTTTCCTGGGATCATCGTGAGAATTGGCAAGAACAGTTGTATGCATATTCTTTACTGGTTTGAGTTTGATATCTTGCTAAAGTACTTTAGCAACTAAGTACTATTATCAACTAAGCTTAATGGCTTAAGGGTGTTTATTAATTACTGAGAGGACTGAACTAAGGCTGCAACTAAAGCTTCTTTCTTTTTCTTTTACTGATTAATATATTAATTGTCCTTACATTTGTCTCTCCACTCTGCTTCCATTTAATTGCATGCAAAAACAGGCTGCCAGGCTGACCTGTTATGACTGTAATCTGTTATTTAAGTAAGCGATTACTCTTAGTAAAAGCAATATTGCATGCAGCATTTTTAATAGCATTCAATCACCACATCTATTGTATTGCACATACTGTACATCTAACAATTTGATGTGATCACTTAGGACTTGTGATACAGTAGAACTAAAACTAAACTAAACCAGGCTAAACCAGAACTAAAACAGGCCCCTCCCTGATCTGCCACCTTACTGTGGTGGAGGGGTTTGCGTGCCCGAATGACCCTAGGAGCTATGTTGCCGGGGGCTTAAGCCCCTGGTAGGGTCTCCCAAGGCAAACAGGTCCTAGGCGACGGTCCAGACTAAGAGCAGTTCAGAAACCCCTTATGATGAGTAAAAAATTAAGGTCGGGTACGTCGCCCGGATTGGCATCACCGGGGCCCCACCCTGGAGCCAGGCCTGGGGTTGGGGCACGTAGACGAGCACCTGGTGGCCGGGATCTCTCTCACGGGACCCGGCCGGGCGCAGCCCGAGGGAGCGACGTGGGACCGCCTTCCCGTAGGCCCACCACCCGCAGGAAGGCGCATAGGGGGTCGGTGCAGTGTGGATTGGGTGCTTCGACAACCCAATCCCTGGACAAGGAATCTGGCAATTTGGACATGGAATGTAATCTCACTGGGTGGAAAGGAGCCTGAACTTGTGTTGGAGGTTGAGCGGTACCGGCTAGAGATAGTTGGGCTCACTTCCACAGACAGTCTGGGCTCTGGAACACAACTCCTTGAGAGAGGTTGGACTCTCTTCTACTCTGGAGTTGCCCATGGTGAGAGGCGGCGGGCAGAGGTGGGCTTGCTTATAGCCCCCCAGCTCAGCTGCCATGTGTTGGAGTTTTCCCCGATGGATGAGAGAGTTGTTTCCCTGCGCCTTTGGGTAGGGGATAGGTCTCTCACTGTTGTTTGTGCCTGTGGGCCAAATAGCAGTGTAGAGTACCCGGCTTTCATTGGGTCTCTGGAAGGGGTACTGGAAAGTGCTCCGCCTGGGGACTCTGTCGTCCTACTGGGGGATTTCAACGCCCACGTGGGCAATGACAGTGATACCTGGAGGGGCGTGATTGGATCTGAACCCGAGTGGTGTTTTGTTATTGGACTTCTGTGCTAGTCAGTTTTCTAGTGTTTTCCACCTCCATTGTCAATGCGGCTGTTCGGAGCTGTGGCCGTAGGGTCTCTGGTGCCTGTCGTGGCGGCAATCCCCGAGCTCGGTGGTGGACACAGGAAGTAAGGGAAGCTGTCAAGCTGAAGAAGGAGTCTTATCAGGCCTGGTTGACCTGTGGGACTCCTGACACAGCTGATGGGTATCGGCAGGCCAAACGTGCTGCAGCCCGCGCGGTCACAGAGGCAAAAACTCGGGCCTGGGAGAAGTTCGGCGAGGCCATGGAGGAGGACTATTGGTCTGCCTCAAGGAAATTCTGGCAAACCGTCCGGCGCCTCAGAAGGGGAAAGCAGTTTTCAAAGGAATACTTTGAGGATCTCCTCAACCCCGTCGACACGCCTTCTGTTGAGGAAGCAGAGGCTGGGGACTCAGTGGCTGACTCGTCTATTTCCCTGGTCGAAGTCACTGAGATAGTCAGTAAGCTCCTCGGTGGCAAGGCACCAGGGGTGGATGAAATTCACCCTGAGTACCTTAAGTCTCTGGATGTTGTAAAGCTGTCTTGGTTGACACGCCTTTGCAGCATCGCGTGGAGATTAGGGACAGTACCTCTGGACTGGCAGACCGGGGTGGTGGTTCCTCTTTTTAAAAAGGGGGACCGGAGGGTGTGTTCCAACTATAGGGGGATCACACTCCTTAGCCTCCCTGGGAAAGTCTATGCCAGAGTGCTGGAGAGGAGAATTAGGCCGCTAGTCGAACCTCGGATCCAGGAGGAACAATGCGGTTTTCATCCTGGCCGTGGAAAACTGGACCAGCTCCATACTCTTGCCAGGGTGCTCGAGGGTTCATGGGAGTTCGCCCATCCAGTCTACATGTGTTTTGTGGACTTGGAGAAGGCGTTTGACCGTGTACCTTGTGGCATCCTGTGGGAGGTACTTCGAGAATACGGGATTCGGAGCCCTTTGTTAAGGGAGTAGGAGCTTGGTTCGCATTGCCGGCAGTAAGTCAGACTTGTTCCCGGTGCACGTTGGACTCTGACAGGGCTGCCCTTTGTCACCGATCCTGTTCATTACTTTTATGGACAGGATTTCTAGGCGCAGCCAGGGACCGGAGGGAATCCGGTTTGGGGACCACAGGATCTCATCTCTGCTTTTTGCAGATGATATTGTCCTGTTGGCCTCATCAGACTGGGACCTCCAGCAGGCACTGGGGCGGTTTGCAGCCGAGTGTGAAAGGGCTGGGATGAGAATCAGCACCCCCAAGTCCGAGGCCATGGTTCTCACCCAGAAAAAGGTGGCTTGCACCCTCCAGGTTGGGGGGGAGATCCTCCCTCAAGTGGAGGAGTTTAAGTATCTTGGGGTCTTGTTCAAGAGTGAGGGAAAAAGGGAGCGTGAGATTGACAGACGGATTGGTGCATCAGCAGCAGTAATGCGGTCGGTGTACCAGTCCGTCGTGGTGAAAAAGGAGCTGAGCCTGCCCTCACCTATGGCCATGAGCTTTGGGTCATGACCGAAAGGACAAGGTCGCGGATAGATGCGGCCGAAATGAGTTTCCTCCGCAGAGTGGCTGGGCGCACCCTTAGTGATAGGGTGTTAAGCTGCTCCCCCCGCGACCTGGCCCCGGATAAGCAGTGGAAAATGGATGGATGGATGGAGAACTAAAACTAATAAGTGATGTGGTTACACAATAATTTTTATTCTTATATTATATCATTGTACATGCTCAACACAGAATCAAACACATTATCTGTGGCAAATTCAAGATCTTTCTCTTTTTTGTTCATTTATCTATTGATATAAAATAATAAAAGAAATGAAAATGTATCAATCCATTGGAGGCCTTAGTGGTTACATATCTACAGTACCTTTGGTTTATTTAGCAAGGCTGTGTGTTCTTGATATGGCTGCAGTATCTATATCATGCACATTTCTAAATGTCCTTTAGTGTGTTCTTCCTTTTTTCCTCCCTGTGTCCTATATATTTCTTAAACACTGTCTGCTGTTTGGATGATCTACAGACAAAAGCAGCCTCTCTCAAACAAGCCTTAAGTCATACCGCTGTGCTTTTCTTTCATGTGCAGCCATGCTGTTTATCACTTTGATGTCAGATACGTTCTTTTCTTTTTTGCAAGTGAACACTTTACACTTCACCTGCAAAACTGTCCAGATGGATGGCAGGGAGCATGCGTGTGTTCCCATGCCATCTGCTCATTATCTGCATGGACCCCCTCTCCTAGCTTAAATGGAGCCAGTGCCTGCTATTGGCCCTCTGGGGACTGAGTTGTACAAGACACACATACTGTATGAGGATAGGCATAAATGGCTAGTTGTCTGAGGCTCAATAAAAACAGCCAGCTACAGTTAGGGTTGCATATGATCAGATGTGTTTATGCAAAATCCACCCTAGAACAACTTAAAGAGAAAATGTGTCTTGTTATTAACTCTAGATTAATGTTCTCTGGGGTCCTAGTGGGATTCAGAAATAATGACATGTACTGCTTACAGATCTTTTACTGATTATGGGAGAGTCTGACCTGTGCAAAGTCTTCTATCATCAGGGAAAAGAAAAATCATTGATGGAATAACCTGATTGTTCAGTATATTCATGTAGTCAGCTGACCTCATTCTTTGGCCATATAACATTGCTGAACCTAGACCTAACCAACTACAGCAATCCCAGATCATAGTACTGCCCCTACAGCAGGTGAAGTGATGCACCCATCATGGCTAAACTTTAACAAATGAGGGTCACTTTGCATGTGCAACATACGACACTACTGCATTTCATCACTTTGTGATTCACCAGCTTTAGTTTTTACAACACAAATGACAGATAGTAAACCACAGATTAATGTGTGAGAAAGTCAGCATGAAT
The DNA here is from genome assembly GCF_900324465.2 of Anabas testudineus. Lineage (NCBI taxonomy): Eukaryota > Metazoa > Chordata > Actinopteri > Anabantiformes > Anabantidae > Anabas > Anabas testudineus. The sequence goes on along the minus strand of NC_046614.1, from coordinate 3,284,126 downwards.
ACCATAAGTGACATAATCACAAAGTGTCATATTAGTTACGGTCCCATGCCCACCTCTCATAATGCTTTTAAAGGACACCGCTCCAACCACTATTGATTTGGCTTTGTGCAACTATGGAAAAGTTTTATATAAGCCTTAGCTGAACCGTGGATTAGATTATTTGCTTCTACCCCTTGATATGGCCAGCAGGAGATAAACTTAAAAATCATTGCTTACGGCATGTGAAGCATATTTGTTTAAGTAGACACTGATGTTTGTAAAAAAAGATAACTGATTTTTTAAACTTAGTACTTCAGTAGTTGACACATTACATAACTTCACATAACTAACTTCAGTTAGTTCAGTTAGGCTTAGGCATCATTTTCATTTCATAGCTTGCTAAAGCTAGGGGTAAAGGGAAGCATCATGCCTTGGGATTAAATAACTATTAGCATTGAAGACATCACTGTGCATCATCACAGTGCTAACATACAGTTGTGATCATGGTTAAAAGAAATTGGATGTTTCAAACCCTTTGGGTTAAAAACCTAGGCTTCTTGTGTTAAATATTTCCTGCTCCAATTTAGCTCCAATATTGCTCACACCATGATCTGGAAAAATGCCCAAGCTTGACCCCAGAATACACCTTTTCACACACACACAACACTTTTCAGTGGTCGTTCAGCTCAAAAACTGAGTTCTTAATGTACTTTAGAAAGCAGACTCAAAGGTCATACAGGTGTCCTGTTCCTGTCAAAATAACATGGTAATCTGGAACAAAAAAGGAAGGTTGATGACATGGTTTACATATAGTCATTTGGCTTTTATTCAAAGCAACTTACAAGTGAGGTACAAAACAAAATGTCTAAGCCAAAGACATTATGTTTTTTTGGACTGAGTGGTTGCAGTACATAATCAGAATTGAGCTGTGACTGTTAATATGTGGAAGTTTTGAACAGGGGAGTGGAGCAGGTGAACACAGAGGAGCAGAAATTCTCACCGCTCCACTCCACTCACATGATCTGATCCTCTTGTGTCTTTGAGTACCTCCTGTCAGAATTCTTCTGTTTTCAGAGGATGGGTCTTAAACCCACTATAGTGATTATTGACATTGCTGCATGATCAGCCACAGTGTGAAGGAAACCAAATTACAATCTTTTAAAAACACTTATACACTTATATGCACATATATGCCATAGGACAGACTTGAGTGAATAGTCATTTTTTAGACATCTATGTAAGTAAGGCACATTATCCATGTACACTTTTCAACACCCGCCACCCTCTCAGGTTAGTAGCCACCACTCTGTTCATGGCTGCTTGAACAGCCATGACAGGATTATGTCTGTTGTGAGGCACCAAATTACCAGAGAGCATTCAAGCTAGTCACAGCTTTTCTCACCGGATCATTTTAGACCTCTGTGCCGATCCGATATCTCAGGAATGCACTAAGGGAATGTCTTGAGATTTGGCACAAATGTCCACTTGGACTCAAAGATGACCTGATTGCATTTTGATGGTCAAAGGTCAAGATCACTGTGACATTGCATCCATACTAATCTTGTGAATTTGATATGTCAGCAAGGCCTTCAGGGAATTCGAGCAAATCTGAAAAAAGAATCCACTTGGAATAAAGTATGAATTGTTCAGATTTTGGTGGTCAAAGGTCAAGGTCATTGTGAACTCATGTCTGTCTTGTGTTTGTCAACACTTTATCTCAGTATACCTTAAAGAAATGTCCTCTTTGACTAATAAATGAAATGATTAGAATAGGAAGACAAGGAAGACATGCATGTGAACTGCAATTTCACTGGTTGGTGGAGGCAACTGTGAGAATGTTATTCTTAGCAAAACTCTATCAGAGCAATGAGACTACAGGCGCGTTTAGTTGAGAGAGTGTATATACAATATATTAGGGGTAGGCGATATAGCCTCAAAATTGTATCACTAAATTTTAAGGAAATGTGTGATATAGAAAAAAATACTGAAGAGTATGTTATTGGTGATTGCAGCCTGAAGACAGCAGGATCCTTCTTTTCCAGGTTTTCTGTTATATAATTTGTGATTTACTTAAGAATAAATTTTCAGGTTTTATTGCATAGCTCTAATTCAACTTTCTTTTGAAATATGACATAGCATAACCAGCACATTACAACATATCAATATGTCACATCAGATAATCTGGGTATGATTGTAGCCAATGTCCTTTTGGAATATAGATATACATATTTGGAATAGTTTTGTCTTGGGTGTGATTTCTGCTTCTCCTCATCTGAAATATGTTCACACAGTGGTGTACACACACGAATGGGCCCTCATGTCAACCTAATACCATGTCAATGAGTGTGAAATTGACCCTGAGCCTCTTATTGATCTTTACCTCCCCATTTCTTGCTACAAGAGTATATGTTGTACAATCTGTCAAACAAGATGCAGATATTTTTCTGTCACTGCCTGCTTCAGCTTTATGTGGTGCACGGCACTTTTCATATATTGTGTACGATAGGCGATATACAGTAATTAGTAGTGACTCACCAAGGTTTCTATAAAACCATGGAAGGGTTATAGAGCAAACTGCGGTGAACGCTGTAGATGAGAGGGTGGCTTAGTGATTTGTCTTAATGTCATCATCCATCTCTCAACATTTTAGTTACTTTCACTATACTAGGAAAGTATGGTAATATAATAAGGTTATGTTGACTATACATTAATACAGAACATATAAATAAAATGTTATGAAAATAAATCAAAACTGTTGTGTAACCCTAACCAAAGTGCTTTTCTTGATTAAATCCAACGGCACACAGGAATCTGGAGTTTAATTCTGTCAGTTGTCAATCCTGCTTATTATACTTGCTCCAAACACTCCAACAACCTCCTTGTGACTTGCTTTTTGTTAGATTTGTTCAGAAAATACAATATGTTGCATTAGAACATAATCATCAATATGATTACATTCTCACTGAATGAAACTAAGAGCATGTTCATTCATGACAACATTTTCCAATCTTTAATCAGGTTTACACAGCTATTTGCCCTGCTGCAACTACAACAGCTGGTGCGGCTGAAAATGCCCACACAGACCATGCAGTTAAAGACACAATTAAACCAGAACCATTACATAAGTTCTAAAAGTCCTCACCTAGTGTGTGTGGAAGTAGAAATAAATAAAGTAAAATACATGTCTTTGTTTTACTTGTTTTACTCAAGTCTAAAGGCCACAGCATTAAAACAAGGCTTTACAAAAGATTGTTATTCTGAGTCACTGGTACAGTAGCTGTGAAATAAATAAAACTCACACTCTTTAAATGACAGATCCTGATCATGGGGATAGTTTTATCAAAACTAACTGAATTTTGTCAACAAAAAAATGTATGATAATTATTCAGTGGCAACGGTTGATTTAATTACTATATTATAAGAACAACCATAATAAAGAAAATAGAACAAAAATTATGACCAGATTACTTTAGCACAGACAAAAGAATAGTTTGTCTTTAGACTATATTGCTCAGTGTCTCAATCTGAAAGCAAGTTTTCTTTTTTAAACAATGATTTGCATTGATCCATCTGAATGTGCTAATCCTCTCTGTGTCCGTACGTCTTTCTCATCTTTTGCTTGTGTACAGCTTTGCAAACTCGCAACCACAAAGCTCAGTACTTGAGCCACACTTATGACAACTCATACCTGTAGTTTATGTTAAATTTAGTTAAACAAAGCCACCAAACTGCCATAATATTACTACTAGCTGGCGGTTTTAATGTTGCGATGTACTGGTGTCTCTGACAGGTCTGCAGGTACACAGCCTAAGACTTGCAGTCAAGTCCAGAGTAACGTGCCAGGTTGGGTTTAGGCAAGAAAAGTGTTTTGGTTAGGGTTGCTTGTTGTTCTGACACCTGTCAATCAGAGCAACAGTAAAATTAAACCACCGGATCAATCATGTTGTCTTACTGTTTTTCGGTGTAATCACAAAATGTCCCAGGTTGTACTGGGACACTGACACTAACACTGTATCACAATGACATTTTTCTTGGTCATAGTCCCCAACTTTTATTGGCCATTATTGATTGATCTATATTGTCAAAAAAAGATCATCCAAGAGGGTAAATACTTTTTAAAGGCACTGTTTGTCTCACAGTCATGTTATTGATAAAGGGCAGCAGCTCTTGTCCTTGACTCATGTTGAAAAATGAAAGAAACACATTTATGTATATGAGTAAATGCTTCTGAGAAGTTCCTGTGCTGAATATTAGACATTATAACATTTAGACTGATGTTATCATTTCTTATTTTCTTTAGTGTCTTTAATTATCATTTTATGTACAGTTCATTTAGATATTTAGATGTCTCGATAGCTGGCTAGGCTCCGTTTTACAGTTGGTGCTGTGTGCGTTGCATTTGCAGTGACAAATATGATACAATATGGCACGTTATGTAAGTCAAGTTCCACTTAACAGCACATTTTGCTTTAGGTTACTCCTAGGCAGTACATTATAAATGGATTCAGTGTTACAATCCAGACTGTGGCCTTGGAGTCCTTTCCAGACATGTAACATCTGAAACCATCAGCCCTAAACATGCACTCCACACTTCTCCCATTACTTCCTGGCAGGAAGTCGTCCCATTGGTCCCTCATTCTGGTTAATGGTGGCTGAGTGGCTCTCAGCCCACTTGTATAATGACCTGTAATGCATAAAACCTAACCTACTGGGTCATTTTCTTCCTCTCTCAATCCTAATGTACATTTGAGAGTCCCTTCCAAGTGTGTCATTCAGTCCAAAATGTGATGTGTGAAAAAAAAAATGAAAAGGAGAAAATCCAGAATAGCGGTGAAATAGATGGTATTATGGTTTATGCAGGGCTGCCGATGATGACTGCTTGTTGTTACAGACAGAATATATTACAGAACAGCAACACATAGAGGCTGTAAACAGAAGAAAAGGAGGAATATCTGAGACCTACAGTATGGGTCTTGTTTCACTCTCCATCCTGGCAGTCTTTGGCCCCATTGATACAGCAGCATTTCATTAATGTAAATAATTTCATAATCATCTAAGCTGTTAGAGCTCTCCCATTGTGTTTATTCCCTAACACAAAACTTAACTCCAACATAATTGCTTTTCTTTTGCTGATGAATTTAAGGAGTCTTTTGGAACAGGTTTCTTTTTCTGAGTAGTACCCAAACACACTAGTAGGAGAATCATCAGATAATGAACTCACATCTTTTGTCTTTTTCTGACACATGCATGCCTGCACACACACACACACACACACACACACACACACACACACACACACACACACACACACACACACACAAACATCTGGTTCTCTCCCTCAGCATACAGAAAACACACAGCTCTCTCTTGGCATCAGTAATGATTGGTGATTGTTTGGTATACAGAATAATTCTCGACATTGCCAGCAGTTACTCTAAGAGTTTTGTAAACAAGTCTATTTGGAAAGACATCAGAGAAGTTTTTGGACAAAAGCTTCTCATATATGATTCATTTCATCTGGCTCTATCCTTGAGATGTTTGATTGTGCTGTGTGAAAGAGCCTTAAGAGACATTATTGAAAGTGCAGGACACAATACATGAGTATTTCTAGGGGGGAATATATTTACCAAATGTATCTATTCTGCTCAATAAAACTGTGCAGGAATGCACATCATCTGTGTCTGAGTTCTTGAAATTAACCTCTCAGATAGATAATATAACAGGGAGTTTTTCCTTGCCACCGTCGCCCTCAGCTTGCTCATCAGGGACAATCTCATTTCATGATTCATACACATTCACTGTTCATGTACTGTTCTTTGGTTGTGTAAAGCTGCTTTGTGACAATGTCAATTGTAAAAAGCGCTCTACAAATAAAATTGAATTGAATTGAATAATCCTAAAATCAATAAAACCCTACAGAGATTCAACAACTCCTCCAGGATGTCACATCAGTAAGTGCCATTGCCAGAAAGTTTGCTGTGTCTCCCAGCACAGTCTCAAGAGCACAGAAAAGATTTCAGGAGACAGGTAGTTACTCTAGGATAGCTGGACAGGGCAGTAGAAGGTCTTTAACCCATCAGCAGGACCAGTATCTGCTCCTTTGTGCATGGAGGAACAAGATGAGCACTGTCAGAGCCCTACAAAATGACCTCCAGCAGGCCACTTCATGAGGCTAGCCTGAGGGCCGACGTCCTCTAATGGGCCCTTTGCTCACTGCCCAGCACATGGAGCTTAATTGGCATTTGCCATAAAAGACTAGAATTGGCAGGTCTGCCACTGGGCCCCTGTGCGTCTCACAGATGAGAGCAGGTTCACCCTGAACACGTGACAGACTGGCTGTGGAAAATGTTATGCTGCCTGTAACATCATTGAGCATGACTGGTTTGGTGGTGGGTCAGTGATGGTCTGAGGAGGCATATTAATGGAGGGACGCACAGACCTCTACAGGCTAGACAACAACATCCTGAGTGCCATTAGGTATCAGGATGAAATCCTTGGACCCACTGTCAGACCCTACACTAGTGCAGTGGGTCTTGGGTTGCTCCTGATGACAACAATGCCCAGCCTCATGTCATGAAAGTATGCTGCAGTTCCTCGAGGATGAAGGAATTGATACTATTGATTGAACCCCACGCTCGCCTGAACTAAATATCGAATAGAATAGAACATCTCTGAGATATTATGTTTTACTCGATCCAATGCCACCAGGTTAGGCCTGCATACAAGCACTTGGAGGCCATAGAAAGTACTGAGTACCATTTTGAGATTGAAATCCCAAGTGTTTCTTTAATTTTTTTGAGCAGTGTATTATGTTCTTTCTCATTTCAAAATGTTTTCCCTCATTTCTGTGAGGAAATATCTTGCTAATAGGACAATATTCTATACATTTTATATAAAAAGTAAAATTACCTCATGATAATTTATAAATAGCTTTGTAATAGCTATTTGTGGCATCAGCATATTGACGCTGCATCTATAAATAGGCAGTTCCAAAACCATTATTTATTGAAAACAGTATTTACATTCTCTTTCATTGCATCTTCTATTTTAGTCACAACCATGAGTCAGCAATAACAAACAAACTTGTGTTTTTCTTTGTGTGAACTAATGAATTCAACTGAAGTCTAAACATAATCCCGTGCACTGTTAGTAATTTTTATGTGACTTCTCATTTTTGAAAGAAGCTCATTATAAATCTGTAGCTTGTAATTAAAAATTGTGCATGTGGGTCTGTCCAATATACGATTTGAGCTGCCTATGAATTTTGGGGGAAACAAGAGGCATATCCTCAGTGAGGATTAACTCTGGTTCAAAAGTGTAACTAATTACTTTCGGCCCTGCAAGTTGAGGCTACACTCCATGTGTATCAATGAATATCATTAGATGAGAGACTGAGTTAACTAAGATGTACTGTTATCACACTATAGCTGAAGATGAGGAGCATGCGCACATGCACATATACAGCACATTCCAAACATATTGAAACAACAAGGCCAATTGATTTGTTTTTGCTGCTGTTTGGGGTTGAAAATCTAAATATAAACATGAGTTTAATGTTCTCAAATCTAGCTTTTATTTGAGTGTATTTGAACAGGTTGCACAGAGATAACTGGGTTAAGCACAAAAATTTTAGTTAAAAAAATTATATAAGTACTTCCTGAAACAGGCTTGCTGCAACACACAATCAGTTGACATCACTGTGCAAATTATATATGTCTATAACTGCCCACTTTATACCGGAAGGCGGCAGTGGTTTTGATGAAGCTCCTTTCACTTAGTTTGGAGATTCCCCCAATAACTTATTAAGGTTTTCTGAAGTAAGCAAAAGTCAACTGAGCTTATGCGTTAACTCACCTTTGTTTGTTGGTTATTCAGGATATTTATTGCTCTGAATCCCTCTTGCTGCCTAATATATCCCAGCACTTTACAGGTGAAATAATCAATATAATTCACTTTAACTGCCACGACTGACTAATGAATATAATGAAAACACTGCAAGGGATCGAAAAGAATAACCAATCAAAGTAAATAAACAAATATAGAGCAAATTCGAAAGTCATAATGTTACAGTTCCTCCCTTCATCCCCATTCAGTTTGGTTTTGGTTTTGTTTTGTCACCTGGTCTTACTTCACTCCCTATAGCCACTTCCTGTTTTCTCTTATTTGGACTTCCCTCCACTCTCCGGCTCCCTAATCACTGATTTGTTATACCTGTTAGTCCTTGTTGCTTTATAAGCTCCCCTCAGTCTTCCATTCATTGCTGGTTTGTTGGACTCCACATGGGATTCCATGTTAGTTTGTAGAACTTCTCCACTCGGTAGTTTGTTCGTTTATTGATTGGACTTCATCACACGTCTGTTTGTTGGATTACCCTGGACTCTCATGACTTGTTTGTTTGTTTGTTTGTTCGTCTACTGCACTACATCTCTGTTTGTTCATCAGTTGGATTACTCTGGACTTACTGTATCACAGTATGGTATGGGAGTTGCACTATGGCAGACAGAGGGAGCCTTCAGAGAGTAGTTAAATCAGCACAAAAGATCATAGGCTGCCCTCTCCCCTTCCTGTCTCCCTGTGTGTTAGTTTGTATTTTGTCTGCCTCAGTACTTTAATTTTGTTGTTACTTGCAGGTTTAGTCTGTATGTTAGTTAGTATATTTGCCTGCGTCGGTGCAGTGTCTTTTGTTGTCACTTTGTTCTTCCTTTGTTTGTTACTTTGCTGTTTGTGTTTTGGATCTCTTTATGTTGTTACTTTGTTTCATTTTAGTCGTGATTGTTTGGTTTTTCCCCAGTTTGGTTGGTTCCCTGAGTTCCCTTCTTTGGACCGGTTTGAAAATAAACCTTTTTATCTTTACTCGTTTGCCCCTGTTTGTCAGTTTGTAATACATAATCAATAAATGAACAAAAAAAGATAATACAGAAGTTGGTTAAGTCATTCAGCGCACCTATAGAGGTTAAGTTTTATTTACAGTAACATATGCTGCATGATAAAATAATATACCAGGCTCTTCTCAGTTATCACAGTTGTCATAAATTACACAGTGTGAGTGATAAACAGAATCATGACATAAAAGCTTAATTGAAATAAACCTGAATTACTCTTCCTGCCTAAACATCTTCCTGACATCTTGGTGAATAATCTTAAAAGGTTTAATGTTATGTGTTATGTTAGAGTTTTAGCAGCAATGGTCGTCATCAGTGTTGGGTTGAAAAGTATGGGTGGAATGGAAGAGATTAATGTGTACACAGAGATACAGTACACACCCACAGCACAAGTGGAATAAAGCAACAGAGTGGGAGTTGGAATGGAAGGACTGAGGTGAAAAAAAGGAAAAGAAAAAAAGAAACGAATGGGTGAAGTGGTATAGAGAAGAGGAATTACATCTCTGTTGCATTGACTGGCCCGTAGCTCTTCGTGCCTTTGCTATCATTGTGTCCTCCTCCCACTGCTCTTCTGATTTTAATTGCCATAGCCTCATGCATATTCACAACAATTGTCAAAGTCCTTAGCTGGTAAAAGATTGAGGTATATGGCCATTTTGCATAGAAATTGTGCATTTGATTTGGTAGGAGCGACAACTGGTAGACAACTGGTAGAGTCACATTCTGGTAGAAATCTTCTGTATGTCCCCGATGTCAGAATGACTACTAGAGGTGACAGAGCCTTTTCAGTTAGAGCCCCTAAACTCTGGAACAGCTTACCCGAGCATATAAGATCAGCTGACTCAGTAACATCTTTTAAAACTCTCCTTAAAACATACCTCTACCGGCGAGCCTTTTGCGATCTTCTGTAAGCTAAAACAAATCTGTCCTTGGGAAGACTCTCCATTAGATTACAATGTCTTTACGTTGGAACTGGTCTCCCCAAGGACCGATGTGGTAGTTGTTTGTATTATTGTTTTGTTTGTATAGCTGTTTCCTGCTCCCCAACCGGTCGAGGCAGATGGCCGTTTAACTTGAGCCTGGTTCTGCTGGAGGTTTCTTCCCCTAGGGGGAGTTTTTCCTCTCCACTGTTTGCCTAGTGCTTGCTCAAGTTGATCTTGTTGGGCTACATGTGTTTCTTGTCTGTCTTGTGAAGCACTTTGTAACATATGTTTAGAAAAGTGCTCTATAAATAAATTTATTATTATTTATTTATTATAACTAGCTCATGCTGCTTCACTTTAGGACCCTAAATCTGGGAAATATGTGGAATTATGCACATGTTCAGAATAGGAGGGGTGATACAGACTGTTACTAGTTCCAAATGTTGTTACTTAATTTGAAGAGATTAAAAAATCAGTTATTAAGACACAATGTGGTTCACATGTCCTGAACCTCAGGATTACAACAATACAGCGTGTACCAGGTTAAGGAACACAAAAATGAACACAATATTTAAAAAACTGTCATAAATTGGTCAATAAACAATTGTTACATTTTGCTACATTTTAGGCATCCTATTCATCTAATCAGTCCTGCAGATCTAATTGCGTTATTCTTGAGTCCAAGTGGATAAAGTGGCAAAAAAAATAAAAAAAATCCCTCAAGGCAAGGTTTTCTTTTTTTTGTTGTTCTTGAAATAATGCATTCGTGAGAATGGGATGAGTAGATGAACATGCTGCAAACGTAATGCCTCTGGTCTCTGGTGCAGTTGCACTGGTGGTTGAAAGTGAATAATCTTCTCCTTTCAGTTATGGACATGTAAGAAGGAGGTTACGCTGCAAATCACCATCTCATCTCATCTAAATCAATTCTCAGGATGAAAGAATAATGAATGATTGCATGGTGGTAGTTTCACATACATCCAGCACTTTGGAGGTGATATCAATAGTAACAATCAATTTTTCACTTTGTATTCTCAGATATCAGCCTTATTTCATCTACACACTGCACGACCAGAGTTGCGTTATCACGTTATCATCTTATTCATCTATCTTATTTATTTATATTTTTTAATAACATTTACAGTATTGTGGTATGGGCACTTTAGAAGGTGGTATTTTGAAATGTCTTGGAAAAAAAAAATACCTTTTTCAAACTGATGTAAACAATATATTACATGATCTGACTGTTATGTGAAAACACCTACTGCTGCTACTACTACTAAGAATAATATCAAATAATGTGTTCTGTTTTTTCAGTAATTGACTCAGTCTTTTTTAACGTGGGGAAAAGTTAAGAGTTCACCTCCCTCGGCCATCATACACAGCTGGCTGACTACTCTCACCAACAGCAGGAGGAGGGGGGGTTGTGTTACTCTACACTAGACACAGCCTTAGTAATACGACACTTTCTGTTTTTTGTCAAGTTCTGTTTTTCAAACCTTGGTATACATTGAAACCAGAAACCAGCCCATGCCTAATGTGCACAACAAGATGTGGACAATCTATGCTATTCGATTAGAGGGCTGGGTTTATGCATAGTAAGCAAGAATTGCATGAGGATGATTTAATCAGTTGATGAATGAGTTGCTTAGATCCAGAGCAGAATCATTGTGGTCTAAACCAGACCACCGGAGCAAAAAGCAACATCCTAAACTTTTATGATGAGCTATACTTTCATCCACTCATTAGTATACAGTACATATACACACAGTGTATGCTTCTAATAGCTTATCTTCACTCTGTTCTCATGTGTTCTCATCAATAATTGCCATGACCTTCCTGCAAAGGCAGTAAAGTGCTCAATATCTACACTGACAAGTGAAAAACTGCATGTGTGTGTACTCCCCATGTACAGACAGCACATTTGTATAGATAGAGATAGAGATTATCTAGGTTCATAACATGCTTTATACCTGTGAATAAGCAATCACCAGCTAGGGTTGTTTTGGGTTGTGCCTATTGATGGCACGTAGTGACCTGCAGTGACTTCCCCACTCAAAAAACATTTATGAATTCTGTGTAATCAATGCATTTGATGTCTCTCACTGAAATATGTATGATTGACATATCAAAGCCAAATATGTATGCTGTGTTCATTCTCATCCTCTGAACTCCTTTGAAATGTGTTAATTAGTTTTAGGTTGTTAATTGCATATTTCTTTGAACACCATTTCATACTAGCAATGTACTAATTTGCTTTACATAAAAATAAATAAACTAAACATGCAATGCTCAATGTCAAATCCCTCATTTGGTTTATCAGGTGGAATATGGGGCTTGTAATGGATTTTATTTGATTGTGTTTGTATTTGCTTTGTGCCAACATGTACAACAGTTTAATTAAAAGAGAGAAAGCCTAAATGCAAATCCAAATGAAGAGGAAATTGAATTATTTTATTTGTTGTGTTGCCCTTTGGGTGTACTCTGGATTTCATTTTACCCAGTCAAAACTCCTGAGAACACAGCTCCCAGGTATGTCACAAAACATTTACATACACTGACATAGAGTCACACACACTATGAACAATGTTAATTTCAATGCATCAGTGACATGCATTTATGAACCCAATCCACCCCTACAGGCATATAAAATTAAAACCTTTCACTTATTAATTTGATACACTGCATTTTAAATAAGTTTATTTTCAGCCACTGTGGTTAGGAGAAATCAATAGAAAGAAAATATTTAGGGAAAGAAATTAAATTAAATTAATTGGCAACTGGTATGCTGATATGAGTAATGCTTGTGTGTGTTTTAGGGTTTTTGTTTTCTCTGTGGTTTGATTTGTCCTAACACAATACAATCTCCACTCCTCATCCCACATTAGCCCCACCATCAAGCCCAATTGCTCAGGAGCAGGGCTGCTAAGCCTAGTGCAAATTAACATAGTGGCAGCAAAAAATGGACACAGCAGAAGTTGATTTAATGCGCTTAATAAAGAACTGACTTGATGTTGACTGTTTAAAGACATTTTCAGAACCTAATGGTACTTGTAGCTCATCTGGGATGTCACATCAATGCGAGCTGTGGCAAGAAGCTTTGCTGTGTCTGTCAGCGTAGTGTCCAGAGCATGGAGGCGCTACCAGGAGACAGGCCAGTACATCTGGAGACGTGGAGGAGGCCGTAGGAGAGCAACCATCCATCAGCAGGACCGCTACCTCCGCCTTTGTGTGCAAGGAGGAACAGGAGGAGCACTGCCAGAGCCCTGCAAAATGACCTCCAGCAGGCCACAAATGTGCATGTGTCTGCTCAAACGGTCAGAAACAGACTCCATGAGGGTGATATGAGGGCCCGACGCCACAGGTGGGGATTGTGCTTACAGTCCAACACCGTGGAGGACGTTTGGCATTTACCAGAGAACACCAGTTTCAGCAGTTCCTGCAAGTCGAAGGCATTGATGCTATGGCTTGGCCCGCCCGTTCCCCAGACCTGAATCCAATTGAGCACATCTGGGACATCATGTCTCGCTCCATCCACCAACGCCACATTGCACCACAGACTGTCCAGGAGTTGGCGGGTGCTTTAGTGCAGGTCTGGGAGGAGATCCCTCAGGAGACCACCGCCACCTCATCAGGAGCATGCCCAGGCGTTGTAAGTGAACACACATCACAGCATGCCTGGTATAGACATGAACCTGAGTCTTGTGAGACTCTATGTGCTGTCTAGGTTAAGCTAGAAACATAACACCAGTTCAGTAAAGTGAGATTAACAGCAGGAAGTAAATTATTAATGTGAGCAATAGAAAGGTTTGGCAATTATAATTTCCAGACGAAGACAGACAGAAGTAGAGGCAGAAAATTGTTTGGACAGTGTCCCAGGACATGAAGGAAGTTATAGAGTTGAGGGGAGGAGGTGAGTTGCGTAATAATGATGAAGGCAGAAAGATAAGAGATGGTCAGGTATGAGAGTGGGGAAAAGTGTGGGACAGTGTGGGAAAATGGAAGGAGAAGAGAGAAGAGAGCTCTTATTGAACTTTTGACTTTTTTTCAATCAATAGCATTGACAACATTCAGGGCTACACACATCCTCACTCTGCTGTCTGTTTCAGTGTAAAAAATATAGATTTTTTTCTCTTTTTCTTAAAATATAGCAATTAAGTTTATGTAAATTATATTTATCTTAAGCCTTTGAAAATGTCAGCTTTAAAACTTGCCCTTTTGTCAGTGGGAAAAAGTTTGATGGCAAGATCTCACATCACACTCTGAAATTCAATCAAGATTAGTGTAAGCCTTCTATAAGCTTCAGTAATTAGTGCTCCTCCAAGCGAAGCAAGCATACCATTCAGCTAAATAAGGGCTGCTCTACCAGGCTTAGAGTAATTGCCTCACTCTATAAATCTTAATTTATCTTACATTTCATGCACTGCATGTAACTGAATAAAGAATTGGCTCTTTATATGTTGGCACCATTTTTTTTTTGTTTGTTTTATTTTTAAATTTTCTGTGCAGCTTTAATCTTATGGTATCATGCCACACAAAGAGGAAATGATTCTGTGTTAATGATGTTGGCTTTGTATGTGATGACAGGGCATGCAGATGTGCAAGCAATGCATAACAATTAGAATTAAATTATTATGTGTCTGTATTCTGTTATACATAATTTACACTAAAACAACACAGTCCTTGCCAAAGATCCTGCAGGAGTGATTGTTTACTGTTTGCATGGTGCCAGCAGATGGCTCTGAAACAATGTTTTGAAGGTGTTGCAAAAAACCCATATGTAGTTAATTAATGATACAAAAGTAATGACAAGAATTAAATATTAACGATTACTATTATTATTTAATATTAACTCCATCCTCTGATGCAGAACCACATGTTTTTATGCAGGCTGCAGATGGATTATATCTGTGTTTCACAAATGAAATGAAATTGAATTAAATATGTTCAATGGCACTGTTGACCTCTATTTAAACAAGACTAAAAATAAAATAACACCTTAATGTCCCCTAGAGGCTGAAGCCTTCATTACACTGCAAATGAAAGATCTGGATCACACTGGAACACAAAATTTACCCTTAAGAATGATACAAATTAAACAAGTTTATTCGGCCACAGAATGGTAAGAGAAAAGGTTGCAGTATCTAATGGGTTCATCCCCTGGAATCTGACATGACAAGACAAGGGTGATGTTGGAGGATATCTAAGTACAGACCCAGCTCATTTGACTGTTATCATGCCATTCGGTGCTAAGTTGTTAGTCATTACCATACGTATCAGAAGGCCAGTAGCTACATTAACATATACTGTGCCTATAAAAAGAATTCATCTCCTTGGATGTTTCATCATTCTATTGACATTATAAATCAATCATAGTCAATAAAGATTAGCGACTTTGACATTAAGGTATTTTTTTTTTGACATTTTTTTGTCAAAGTGAAACTTTGTTTCTACAAAGTAATGTCAATTAAATAAAAACATGTAAGGTGAAATCAGTGTTTGCATTTATATTCACCCCCTTTCAAAAAACTGACCTAATCCAACAGAGGTCCAGATTTTTGATGCTAGTAGTTCCACAATTAGTCAAATGGGGATCACCTGGGTGCAGTGTGTGTCTCAAGTGATTGCAGTATAAAGAAACTTGTGTCCAGTCACTGGTTAATCAGTATTCCTGGCTACCATTACACCATGAAGACAAAATAATACATCCATTCCAAGGCACTGAACATTCCTCAGAGTTCAATGAAGAGAAGAGAAGAGGAGCACTCCTTTGGAAAAGTCAAAAATGATTTGCATGATGAATAAAATCCCTTTCTAACTGCACAGCAAGTCAAGAAAAGGGTGCAGGTATCTATGTTTCTTGGTTAACAATCAAGAGAAAACCAAACCATAATCTCAGAGGATTCACCACAAGAGTCATACTTCTTTTTGGTTTTAAAGCTCAGTGGGATATGTTGCAGTTCACAAAAATGTCCAAAAAGAAAATAATTCTGAAACAAAGTTAAGACTATAAACATAAATCAACATCTATCAGAGAGATAACAAGAGGACAGTGTAGAGAGAGAGAAAAAAAAGGCAAATCTCATGACCCAAAACAGCTGTCAAACATGGTGCCGGTTCTGTTATGGCTCTGACATGTATGGACTAAAACAACAGGATGAAGCAAGTGACACAAAACTTCATATTCAACACATTCAGGATGAAATTCTGCAAAGTTCACAGACTGTGTCTACTTTCTTTCTGCTTGGTATTGTTTTTATTAACATTTGTTCACCAACTCTATGTTTTGATGTTGTTAAAGTTAAATCAACATATAAGCGACTGGCATTGTAAATTTAGTGGGACTACTGCTCCTTCCCTCTGTAACTCTCAAACAACATTTCTCCTGCAAATTCTTTCCATTCCCTCTTGTTGAACTTTCGCTGGTAAAGACAGAAAGAAATATTCAACAGCTACTGATATTTGTGAATTTTTTTTTTAGTAAAAGAAGCAGATGAAAATGTTTTTCTCGATAGTTATTGAGACTAACCCTGTGTATCAGTAGCATGTTTTATTCAGAAAACCCAAGAAGAAGTAAGAAGGTGGCCCATTTGATTATTTACACTGAACATTGCCCGACTGATGCTTCACTGTGCATTTTACACAGGTACTAGCACCCTGGCATTAGCAGCACAACTTTTAACGTGGCGTCTGACATGTCAAAACATTACTAGTGAATTAACTGTGAAGTGCCTTTGCTATGTTTGCATATTTATTTTACAAATGTGACAACATGAGCATAAAGCTAATGGTCACAGATTTAGTTTCCTGCAGCAACATGTGGATGATGAGAAGCTGCAGGAGAAATGCAGAAACTCTCGCACCAATACGAAAGCTCTGGAGTATGGAGGAGTAACTGGATAAAGTTATAGTTGCAGTAAGACTGGAGTTTCTTACACAAGATAACACATGAGTGGTTGAGCCGTGTCACTAAAAAAATTATCACCTTCTTTTGCTACCTTCCTCCAATGATCTGCACATCTTAGAGGTCCTTTGTGAGTCTTTCCAATTTTCCAGTGATGTCTTGTATGATCACTTAAACATGTTGCTCAAATAAAGCCAAATTAATGCAAATCATTAACATACTATACACACTGTATGACAACTGTACTTCAACTACAACTGTTCAAATTATATCTGTAAACGTATGTCTGTCTGTACGTCAGAATCAGGTCTGTTTTATTTCTAGCGAAACAACAGCATCTCGTCTGTGATAATACCTTTCAAGGTAGCTTAAAGGAGGGTCACTATCGACCCCACATGCCAGTTTGGTAGTAGTACAGTGGAAAAAAAAACTTTGTGAACCTTTTGGAATTTGGGTGGAAAAAGTATGTGAACCTTTGGACTTAATAGCAATATTCTTGGGATGTCTGGTGTGAATGGCTCTCTTAAGGTCATGCCACAGCATTTCAATCAAGTTGAGGTCAGGACTCTGACTGGGCCACTCCAGAAGGCATATTTTGTTCTGTTGAAGCTATTCCTTTGTTGAATTACTTGTATGCTTTGGGTCATTGTCCTGTTGCATCACTCATCCTCTGTGGAGCTTCAGTTGGCGGACAGATGGTCTTACGTTTTCCTCCAAAATGTCTTGATAAACTCTGGAATTCATTTTTCCTCCAATTACAACAATCCGTCCAGGCCCTGAGGCAGCAAAGCAACCCCAAATCATGACGCTCCATCCGCCATGTTTTACAGTGGGGATGAGGTTTTGATATTGGTGTGCTGTGCCTTTTTTTCTCCACACATAGTGTTGTGTGTTTTTTCCTCAATTTTGGTTTCATCTGTCCACAGAATATTTTGCCAGTAGTGCTGTGGAATATTCAGGTGCTCTTTTGCAAACTTCCAACGTGCTGCAATATTTTTTTTGGACAGCAATGGCTGTCCTCCCATGTACTCCATCCTTGTTTGATGTTTTCCTTATTGTAGATGTGTCAACAGAAATGTTAGCATGTGCCAGAGATTTCTATAAGTCTTTAGCTGACACTCTAGGATTCTTCTTTACCTCATTCAGCATTCTGCGCTGTGCTCTTGCAGTCATCTTTACAGATGGCCACGCCTAGGGAGAGTAACAACAGTGCTGAACTTTCTCCATTTGTAGACAGTCTGTCTTACCGTAACATAATCTTACTTAACTCAACATTCGGTTGAAAAAGGGCAGCAGAGGTTTTTGTTATTAGTGAACAGACTTCAGTGGGACAGTTCCTGTGCATCATCAATTCATGCTTTTTGCCCTGCCAAAAAAATCCTGACTACAATAATGATGCAAAACAATTTCACAGTCTAACTGTACAATTCAGTACCACATCATTTGCACTTTTCACGTTTTCAGCCACTATTTTCTATGTATAGCATGTCTAGAAACAAATCAATGATTATAGATACAGCATACTTATTTAAGAGTAGCCAGAGTAGCAGAGAAAAACAATCATACATGAGGAAATGAATTGACATTCATTTGTCAGAGCAGAGATGAAGATGAAATGGGTAAAAGTGAATGTCCTCTCTAAATGCTTGAAGCTGTAGTGATTTGCTATTACTGTGGTGGAGGTGAATTGTTGAACTGTCTGTAAATGCTGCAAAAACAAACCCAGACAGCTGAATTCATTTGCTGTTCTGCTGTCTGGATGCCACAAATATTACTCTCTAGCTCTGCCTCTTTATTACTACAGGAGCAGAGTGAAAGCACATTTTGTAATGCCTCACATGTGCTGTTTGGGTTGAAAAAAGATGTGTTAATCCTGTACTTGAAATTACACTATCTAATGAATGAAAAGTTGAACCCATTAGAAATAATCACAACTTTTGTTTAATTCAGCTCAGCCAGCCAGCCTCTCCTTGAGAATGGGCTTTGCCCCATTTGATTAATTGAGTTGCTCTGTGCTTGTTCTCTCTTGCAATGTTAAGAGGAGGACTTTGTAGCAAAAAATCTATAAATACTTTGTAGATGGTAAACTATTTCTATTTATTCATATTTTAATATGATTGAGATGCTTGCTGTTGAGTACAGCTATATATAGTGTTTCTGGCTCCCTAGGACTGTGAGATAGCTTGGTTATCACTAGGAGGAGATAATTTCTGTCTGGCTTTTCAGCAGTTATCCAGTGGGATGGTTGGAGGGCTATTGTCTAAGGGCATGGGGAGAAGACAGCTCCAACATTCAAAACCATGCTGAAAGGCAGGGGGAGGGAAGAGATTAACTGCAGAAGATGGATCAGCAACACAGCAATTTAAAAAAAAAATCATTTGATACCACATTACTTTGTACACAGTGTACTGAAAAGGGAGGTACACTCCCCTCCAAAGGAATTGGAAAAGAGAAGCCAGTTCTTTTATTTTTGTTGTATACTGAAAACATTTGGGTTTGACAATAAAAGATAAATATGAGACAAAGGGATTTACGTCAGGACATGATACACAACTTAGCTCCTTAAGTTGGTACCCACCCATTTTTCATGTGAGCAAAGGTATTGGAACAGATAGACTGACGTTAAAAACACATATTTCACGAATTATTTGCTTGCAATAACTGCATCAAGTCTGTGACCCACTGAAATCACAAAACTGTTGCATTTTTCTTTTGTGATGCTTTTCTAGGCTTTCATTGCAAGCCTATTTCAGCTGCTGTTTGTCACTTATTTCAGTCTCCTCTTTAAGAGGCAAAACACATGCTCTAAAGGGTTATCATCAGTAATGATTTATGAGCCTGTCCCAGAAGAAGCCATGCAGCCAAGCTATGGCATTTCCTCCACTGTGTTTTACATATGAGCTTTTATGTTTATGATCATGAGCAGATCCTTTCTTTCTCCAAACTTGAGCATTTTCATCACTTTGGTAAGGGTTCATCCTTTTCTCATCAGTCCATGAAACCTTGTCCCAGAATTTCTGAGGCTCTTTTCTGTACTTGATGAAAAATTCCAGCCTGGCCTTCTAATTCTTCTAGCTAATGAGTGGTTTGCATGTTCTGGTGTAGCCTCTGTACTTTTGTTCATGAAGTCTTCTGCGACCAGTAGATTGTGATACCTTCAATCCTGCCATTGGGAGGTTGTTGCTGATGTTTTGGAGTTTTTCTTTCCAGCACTCACAATGTTTCTGTCAACTACTGTTGTTTTCCTTAGTCTACCCGTTCAACGTCTGTTACTTAGTACACTAGTGGTTTCTTTTTTCTTCAGAAGATTCCAAGTGGTTGGATGGTTGGTTATGACCAGTATTTGTGCAATGGCTCTGACTGATTTTTCATCTTCTCCCAGCATCACAATTGCTTGTTTTTCACCCCTAGACAGCTCGCCGGTTTTCATGTTAATTACACCTAACTATAAATGCAGTCTAAACAGGCGAAACCCAAATCTGAAACTGAGCGTAGACATGAACACCTTTTACACTGTCTCTTAGGGCAGTAATACGCTGTAAAGGTCCCTCCTATAAGCCACCTCGAGAGATGGTGTCAGAGGTGAGGCGAGTTCACCCCACTGGCTGTAGGAAAGAGCCGTGATGGTGTCTGGTGTTAGGGGAGACAGGTTGTGAAATTTTGGTGATGCCAGTGAGACCAGATACTGTGGTTGTCTTTACTGGAAGATAAACAGAGTTTAGGACATGATTTGAACTTGTCACTTGTTAATCAGTATTCCTGGCTACCATTACACCATGAAAACAAAAGAACTCTCCCAGCAACTCAGATAACAGGTCATTGAAAAGTCAAGGAATGGATACAAAAACATCTCCAATGTCACGGTTTTAAGGGAGGGGGACGAGGCAGGAATGAACTAAACAGGATTTATTAGCAAAAAGTACCAAAACAAGGGAAACTAAGGGGGGTGTCAACAGACACTACAAAAACAGGCAAAACACGAGGACAAAGTAACAACAGAAAACTACCCAGATGGCGGAGAACAAAGTAACAAAACAGGAACCAAAGTACAAAACCAAAAACCACTGCTCAGAGGCAGGAAAACACTCACGGGAACAGGTAACAAAGTCCAAAGATTCAGGAGGGGAAAACAAGTCTAGAGAGTCCATGAGGAGGAAGCACAAAATCCAGAGTCCAGGGGGGGAAGCAGACAGGGCTGAGGAGGAATGAGCAGGAGCAGGCAAGGTTGGGCAACAGTCAGGGAAAGCAACAGGCAAGGAACCACAGGCTGGAGACAGGTTGGGGAAAACGACGCTGGAAACAAGAGTGGGGAATGACGACGATCTGACAGGGGAGGAAGGTCTGAGGAGAGCTTATGTAGTGTGAGGGGAACACAGGTGAGTCCAATATGCCGCTGATTGGCAAGAGCAGAGGGAGAGAACTGGCTGGTGGGCGGAGTGCAGAGGGAGAGTGAGGTGGAGCAGTGAGGGAAATCCTCAGCTTGGCCTGATGCCAGGCCGAAACCATGACATCCAATGCACTGAACATGCCCCCGAGTTGAGTGAAATCCAAGAAATTAAGAAAGGGAAGGAATACGGCACGTCTAAATCTGCCTAGAACATGCCGTCCACACAAGCTGAGTGACCGTTCTTTTGTTGAATTACTTGTATGCTTTGGGTCATTGTCCTGTTGCATCACCAATCCTCTGCGGAGCTTCAGTTGTCGGACAGATGGTCTTCTGTTTTCCTCCAAAATGTCTTTATAAACTCTGGAATTAATTTTTCCTCCAATGACAACAATCCGTCCAGGCCCTGAGGCAGCAAAGCAACCCCAAACCATGATGCTCCCTCCACCATGTTTTACAGTGGGGATGAGGTTTTGATGTTGGTGTGCTGTGCCTTTTTTTCTCCACACATAGTGTTGTGTGTTTTTTCCAAACAACTCAATTTTGGTTTCATCATTCCACAGAATATTTTGCCAGTAGAGCTGTGGAACATTCAGGTTTTTTATTGCAAACTTCAAACGTGCTGCAATATTTTTTTTGGACAGCAATGGCTTTCTCCATGGTGTCCTCCCATGTACTCCATTCTTGTTTAATGTTTTCCTTATTGTAGATGTGTCAACATAAAATATTTGCATGTGCCAGAGATTTCTGTAAGTCTTTAGCTGACACTCTAGGATTCTTCTTTACCTCATTCAGCATTGAGCGCTGTGCTCTTGCAGTCATCTTTACAGGACGACCACGCCTTGGGAGTGGCAACATTGCTGAACTTTCTCCATTTGTACACAGTCTGTCTTACTGTGGACACATGAACATCAAGGCTTTTGGAGGTACTTTTGTAACCCTTTCCCGCTTCATGCAAGTCAACAATTCTTGATCGTAGGTCTTCTGAGAGCTCTTTTCTGCGAGGCATGGTTCACATCAGGCAGGGCGTCTTGAAAGGGCAGGACTGCACTGTGAATGTTTACATGTTATGTTCAATAAAAACATGAAAACATATAATGTTTGTGTACTATTATTCTAAGCAGTGTGTTTTTCTATTGTTGTGACTTAGATGAAGATCAGAGCACATTTTATGACAAAATCAAAACCATGAAATTCCAAAAGGTTCACAAAGTTTTTCTTGCCACTCTATGTAGTACACAAAAACTCTCATCTTTATGGTTCATTTGTACATATTATATCTCATTAAAATCTTGAATCTATGAAACTAAACCATTTTAATTTTATCAGTTTGGTACAGTATGTTGATTTGAAAATACGACTCTATATTTATGAAAGAACATTTATTTATACATTTCACTAAGCTCAGGGAGGACTGAATGTTTTGCCAACTTTAATAAAAAGAACTCCACATTCCTCAGTGAGGGCAGCACAATGGGGCCCCTCAGGCCATGTGTTGCCCTTTTTGAACAGGTTCTTGTGCCCTTGAATCCTGATATACATCCTGATATTTGCAAGGATTGTTGATGTACATTTAATGAGATACAACAGCAAACCATATTGAACGGGGTTCCTTTTTGCTCTGCAAAACAGTGGAGTTTTAATTTGAGCCATGAAAATATGATTCAGGTTTGCCAGGAAATGAACAGGAATGCACCTTTATCTATGTCAGGACTAACTGAACAACATGGTGCATGGGGTAATAACCAGCTTAATTTATGCTGATGTTGTGCTATAAACTATTTATGGAGGCTGTTAGTGATTGTCAGCTTTATATTGCCACCCTGGCAGCTATAAAAAATCTAAAAACCATTTAAGGTGAATGTCAGAAACAAACAGGGACATGTTACAAAGCTCTAGTCCCAAGCCAGCGAAGCAGTGTTTGTCTTGTACCTTGTAAAACAGCACAGGCTCATTTTATTTCCCTTTCTCCTCTAATCGTCATTTCCATAATGGGACCTTGGTGTCCAGATGGCACGTAGTTTGATGACTCTCAGAAGGCTTGTTGGGAGGTTTGTTGGGTCTTTGAACATTTGCCTTCTCCGACGATCACTGTGGCAATGCATTAGAGTCCTGTTGTTCATTTTTTACATGTCTCAGATACTGTCAAATGGCTCACTGTTCACTTTCTTAGATAGAAATCAAGTGACCTTGGAGAGCATTTGCTGTCTTAATGAACATCATCTGTATTCATCCATGGCACAGCTTAACCAGATTGATCTGTAGTGGATTCCCTTGGTTTTTGCTAAGATCCATGCATTTCAACAAGGCCGCTGAATGCAGGAGATGGACTTTGAAGTAAGAAAAAGCAGCTGGAGCATAGTCTTCCCACATGTCCATTACTAGCCCCCTCATCCTCCTTAGCACCATGTCCACCAGGGAGTCTGAGTGCCTGTTAGAAACTGTGAGCTGTGCACTTTCCCGGCCTTTCATGCCCCTCTTTTTTCCTTGCATTCAACTTACATCAGCTTCCATTACAAAGTATCTAAAAGAGTATTACATGCCATTTTTACAAAATATGTAAATATTATATTATATGTAAATATATACCTTCTAAATAATTACATACTTGATTAATCCCCTTGGGGAAATTGTGTTTGACAGCTGCCAGATAGTACATATCGTCACTACTCAGGGTTTTGGTGCATTTTTCCAAGGACATCTTAACAGATAGCCAGGAGGAACCGGGAATCAAACCATTTGCCCTGGGGTTTGAAAACAAATGCTCTAGCTAATAAGCTACTGCTGCCTTAACTTACTATGTTGCAATAAAATTCTACATTATTTATTGTAGTGTGTAACACTTAAAACAGTGAACCATGTTTCAGTATGCACTAGAAAAGGAAAATCAGAATTACAAAAAAGATTTTATTATTGCCTCCTCCCATTTTGTTAAAAGAATTTGTGAAATGTAAATTGCAGATACTATCTAATTACTTTCAAATGTTTTTTTTACTTTTTTACTTCTATTACATGTGATGAAGAAAAAAAACGTACGTTATAGAGATATAAAGTCTTACAGTAGCAACAAAAAGTATGGCATTTCATGGTTTTTCAAAATGTGATCTGATCGTCATCTAAGTCAAGAGTATTAACAAATATAATATACAAACAAATATAATGTGACTAGCAAAAAACTGGTTTCTACAAAATAATGTTGTCAATTGAATAAAAATATGTAAGGGGTAATCAGTGTTTGCATTAATATTCACTCCCTTTAAAATGAGTGACCTAATCGGACCTAGTCCAATCCAATTGCGGCCTGGTGGCTCAATGGATAGATCATTGGGCTTAAAGGTTCAGGGTTCAAACCCTGTCAGAGACACCAGGTGTGTCCTTGAGCAAGACACTCCACGCTAGCTCCCTGGGTGCTGTATGTAGCTGCCCAGGAACAATTTCAATGTGACATATGATGATTAAAGGCCTTCTTCTTCTCCAACAGAGGTCTAGATATTTGGTGCTAGTAGTCCCACATTAGTGAAATGTGGATCACCTTAGTGCAGTGACTGTGATGTCTGGGAGGTCCAGTCACTGGTTGTTCCGTATTCCTGGTTACCATTACACCATGAAGACAAAAGAACACTCCCAGCAACTCAGAGAACAGGTCATTGAAAAGCATAAATCAGGGAATGAATACAAAAAAATCTCCAAGGCACTGAACATCCTCTGCAGTTCAGTGGAATCCATCATCAAGAAATATGGAATTTCTAAATCTGCCTAGAACAGGCATGGGCAAACTAAGGCCTGGGGGCCACATGCGGCCGCCGATCTTGAAATATTAAACAAAACTTGTTTTATTTTCCCTGCAATTTTAATTTGCTCCCTCTAGATGGTGCACTCTATATAAATTGACTTTATTGAGGCTCCGGGTACTCCACGTTTGCTTTTTGCTCCCTCAGCCCTTCTGTAAAGATGAGCGGACCTAAGAAAAGGAAAGAATACAGGGAATGTCGAGTGTTCAATAAGGAGTGGACAACTAACTATTTTTTAACACCGATCGACTGGTGTATACCTGATGTGTCAGGAAACTGTGGCGTTTTTTGAAAGAAAATAATATTAGCCGTCACTTCACCACGAAGCACGCTAATTATGCTAGCAAGCTATCAACAAAAGAACTGGAAGCTACTGCTCAGAAGTTGCCAGCTAATTTACATAGTCAGCAATATTTTTTTTTTCGCAGACAAACTGCCATTCCTGTCACACATGTCTTTTCTGTCAAGGAAAGCGCATACGTGGTGCGCAAATGAACGCACGTTCTCCAAATAAACAATGTTCCATCCTTGCACTGAACGTTGTTGACCTTTGGCACTGGAGACACAAATTGAATAGAAAGAGGAGAATGAGTACATCTGCATCTCTTATTGTTTTTGAAATAAAAACAGTCAGGAGGAGAGTGAGGATGATATCGTGAAGATAACAGAACTTGCAGTGCTTTAAAACAGCAATTGTCAGTAACCTAAAAGTTATTTTTTATTCATTTAATTTTCAGTGTTTTAAGACTAATTAAAAAAAAAAGTTAAATACTGTGGAACTTCAAAGACAGATCTTTTGTTGTAATGCTTTTGTTCATTTTCATTTGAAATTAAAGTTTTCTCCATATCACATGATATATATATTTATTCTCCTATGAGGTGGGGTTGCCAAAACACTCAATCCATCTGCTCCTGGTCCGGCCCCTCTGGTAGAATTTAGAACCCATTGTGGCCCATGAATCAAAACGTTTGCCCACCCCTGGCCTAGAACAAGCCTTCCACACAAACTGAGTGCCCATGCAAGAAGGAGACTAGTGAGAGAGGCCACTAACACTACTCTGAGGGAGTTACAAGCTTCAGTAAGTGAGCTAGGATAGACTGTATATACAATAACTGTTGCCTGGGTTCTTCACCAGAAAACTCATGTTTGGCACACACCAAACACTGCACATCACCACAAACACACCATCCACTATGAAACACGGTGGTGGCAGCATCATGCTGTGGGGATGCCTCTTGGCGGCTAGCACTGAAAGCCTAGTTAAGATAGAGGGTAAGATGAATGTGGCAAAATAATCCTCGAGGATAATCTTATTTAGTTGGCAAGACAACTACGGCTTAGGAGAAGATTTGTTTTCCAGCAAGACAATAACCTGAAGCCTACAGCGAAAGCTACACAGAAATGGTTTACCGACATCAAGGTGAATGTTCTGGAGTGGCCGAGTCAATGCCTAGACCTCAATCCAATAGAGAATTTGTGGATGGACTTGAAAAGGGCTGTTCACACCTGTTCCCCATGCAACCTGACAGATCTTGAGCAGTTTTACAAAGAAGAATGGCATAAAATTCCAGTGTCCACAAGTGCAAGCCTAATTGAGACCTATCCACATAGGTTCCATGCTGTGATTGCAGTCAAAGGTGCATCTACTTACTACTGACTTAATGGGGGTATTAATAATAATATTAATGCAAACACTAATTTCACCTTACATATTTTTATTTTTCTACTTTGTAGAAACCTGTTTTCAATTTGACATTAATGAGGTATTTTTCTGACATTTTTTGTCAAAGTCGCCAACTTATAGGCACTGTATGTCTATATACCTGTTGTAGTTATTTAGACTGAATTACTGAAGAACTAAATGATCTTTCTGGCAGCACCACCATTACAGTCCCAATATAACCATGGCTCAAGGGGACCCATAACATATAAGATGCCAAATTTAATGCTGATGAATAAATTTAAGCTTAAATTTAAACAGAAAATCACTTACTAAATAAGTGCCAAAAGAAACAAAGCAAAGAGGAAACCTTCAACCAAGCCACACAATAGGGTGGGGGATTCCAGCTTCCCCCACTGACCTAAAAATCATCCTGCTAAACAGAATTAAAAAAATGAAAATAATCAGATAATCAGCTAAACATACCACATGACATCCAGAAAGTCACAACACAAAACAGGATCTATGCCGGTGGTAGGAAGGAACCTGACAGCTCCTCTTTTACATCCATTGAAGTCTACTTTGGCAACAAGTAACTAGGAAAAAGAGACAGACAGTGACATCCACCTCTAGTCCTTGTACGCCAATAATTTGTAGACTTCATGGATGGTCTATGGACAGAAGAATAGATTGATTGTAGATTATTTTCATGAGATGAGAGTAGCAGTGGCATTGATAGCAATGGAAACATACTAGTAGCAATTATTTTTCAGTAGCTGGGTGTACTGTGAATTGTTTTTAGACTGATGTTTTGACAAGAAATCAGTGGCAGCTTTTGATGCAGGTTTGTATCTGAACCTTAAAGGGAATTTTTTTAAGAGTTGTTCAGCAGAATCATTTCAACTGTAGGAGCAGAATGCCCATTAAATTCCACATCTTTCACCCTTTAATCAATATGAGCACAGATACATTAGATTTTAGTCATTTGGCAAACACTTTTATACAAAGTGAGTGACTTACAAGCACAGGCAGTGTAAGGACCACAGCTGGGATTTGAACCCCAGTCTCCCACATGGAGGCAGTGATCTTACCACTACACTAACCAGCTGCTTTTATGCCTTCTCCCTTGTGTTTAATAGAACAGAAGGTAGAATCCTCTCTTAAACAGCCAGGATGTTTTGGGAGCTGCCCACCGAAATCTAAAAATCATTACATTCCTTGTCAGTGTGTCACTCCTACTGGATGTAATCATGGATTTACAATTCACTTGACACTTGCTTATTTCTGTGACTGTCGTGTAATCAACTATTATTTAAAGGATGTATTGAATGAAGGTAACATGTAGCAATAGCAAATGTTTCATAATGTTTCCTGTGGCAGCTACCATTACTCAAGCACCTTAATTGACACCTACACCCCACCCCACAAGAAATAACATATTTTATAAGCCAAAATTTCACCTGAGGCCTGTTCACACTTAGTCACTGTACAGATAATTATAAATGGGCTTTGGCCATGACAACTGCTCGGACTTAGATGCTTCTAGTCTGATCAGTCTCTGCTGCGATTTTGGCAGAGAAAACTGTTAGGTGTGTGGTGTGTCAAAGTCTTAAGAACCAGCTGCTGTCAGTCGTTCTCATATTATTTTTTTTACACACTAGTTACAACAACGACATTAGTGACTGATGACATTAGTTTCACCTAAAATGAACTTTGTATTACAAAGTCAACTCACCTCTATTTCCTACTATATAGTACAGTCTGTGTTGTCTATGCCTCTCCATCCAGAACCTCACTCAAACTGTGTGTGTTTATTCAATTTTTTACACTGCTACACATACATATGAGAATGTCTTTTCTCACATGATTTGTGGTCTTATGAGCACCCAGAACATCAAGTTCTTACTGAGCAGTTGTTAAATGTGTTGCCCACCTACTTTTGTGCTGCTGCTTCCAGACTATCAATGTCTATATAATTGCAAACCATTTACCATTTTATACAGTGCATTCAAAAAGTATTCCCAGTGTTTAACCTTTTTCACATTTTATGTAATAGCCTTATTCCAAAATGGATTAAATTTCTCTCATAATTCTACAAACATATCCCATAATGACAACGTGAAAAAAGAAACCAAAAAATCACATGTACATACTGTATTTACAGCCTTAGTGCAATATCTATCACCTATTTTTGGGCAGTTTCTTCCATTCTTCTTTGCAGCATCAAGGTCTATCAGGTTGGATGGTGAGCCCCAGCTAGGAAGGAACGTTCTCACAACTTTTACTAATATTACCAAAAAGTTCTGCAAATATTACAGATAAACATTATTGGAAAACATTATATTAATGTTCTAACAATGTTATGAATGTAAAAAAAAACATTGCTGTAATGTTATATTTAAACCAATGTATAACATTCCAACTGAAACATTCTAAAAATGTTCTTAAAACATTGTAAAAGCAAGCAAAGCAAAAGCAGTTTTCAAGTATTTTGGGGAACATTCCAGCAATGTTGTATATTTAACTAAACTAAAGCATGCTGGCTGCAACATCCTGAGAACCTTCTTAAAACATCTTCAATGTAATGTTTTTTCAATGTAATGTTTAACAGTTAGACAATGTTACATAATACACCAAGGTAGAACTTTCTGACTGCAACATCCTGAGAACCTTCTGAAGATATATCATATATCAATCAAACATTTTTCTTCATCACAATCTAACAATGCTTATAACTGTGCTTAATAACTTGTAATTAGTCATAACTGTAATTACTGATATTACAGACTGTGTGGTTTGTTTTTTGGGTGTACATTTGTTTCACCTGATACAGTAATCACGTTTTGTTGTATAATTACGTATACCTTGGCCCATGCTTATGAGTTAACATTAATCACCTGTTGCTACAGTTTCTCCCTTTGGCTCCTTGTTTGGTTTTGTTTTTGTTTCCCTTTGTGTTTCACCTGCTCTCCTGCCACACCCATATATGGAGTTCCGCTTCCTCCACTCACCGCACTCATAATATAGAAGCTTGTATAGCCAATAACGCAATTTAATAGTTGAAGCTACAAAATGCATCTACTGTATGTCACCAGACAGTCATTTTTGTTCAGTTTGAGTGTGAGGCACTGATGGACTCAAAGAATAGGAGAAAAAGAGATTTCTTACATTTGTCTCTGTTTTCACCAGGCTTGAGAAGACTAACATGTAGTACTGTATTAAATGATAATTCTAAATGTTCTGACCAAATCACCCAGATGTCTTCACCTCAGCAAAAGTGTTAACACAATTGCTGTTTTTTTCCAGATCAAAGAATTACTTTTTTAACAGTAACAGTAACAGTTATATGTACACTGAAATGCAAACAAGCATACAAATTTTGTATAGTGTAAGGTGGATCTGAAACATTTTGGTCTTGTTTTTTTATAAATGAAGATGACAATGAGGAGCTCCTACTGCCAGAGCAACATACAGGCAGTGTTCATGAATCAATGCCCAAACTTCCAAAAAAAACTCGATTTAAGTAAATTTCTGCATGCTGTAATTTCAGTGTCTTGTTATCCTGTTCATGTTACGTTCTTAAACCCAGAGTAAAAACGTTTTAGAAACTTTTAAAAAACTAACCATTCCTAATTCCTAGCTGGGGCGTTGGTACACAGCCATTTGAAGTGATGAACTTCAAATGGCTGTGTTTGAGGTCCAGACTAAAGTCTCCCAGTTCCCCACTGAAAAACATCCCCACAGCATGATGCTGCCACCACCAAGCTTTACTGAAGGGATGGTATTGGCCAGGTGGTGAGCGGTGCCTGGTTTCCTACCAACATGATGCTTGGCATCCAAGCCAAAAAGTTCAATATTTTTTTCATCAGGCTGTCATGTTTCAAGTGGTTTTCGTCTGTCCACTCTATCATACAGGCCTGATTGGTGGAGTGCTGAGATAGTTGTTGATCTGGAAGCTATTCCTTAGACTTCATAGCTTAGTTTGTGCTCTGACATTAACTGTTGACCTTTGTAGACAGGTGTATGCCTTTCCAAATCATGTCCAATGAACTGAATTTACCACAGGAGGACTCTAATTAAGTTGTTGAAACATCCCAAGGTTGATCAGTGGAAAGAGGATGCACCAGACGTCAATTTTGAGTGTCATTTTTAGAATGAATTTAATCAATTTTGGAAAAAGGCTGTAACATAACAAAAATGGTAGAAGTTCACTGTGAATAGTTTCTGGTTGCACTGTAGTAATGTTTATATTCTGGACAGGGAAAACAACTAGTTCAAATGAGATGTGTTTACTACAACCCTTATTAAACAGAAGAGGTGGTTTAAAGCATTCATTTATGACGCTATACAAATAAAATTGAATTGAATTGAATTAAACAAAACGATGCTGCCTTGTTTTTAAATCAAGTCCGCTTGAAATCCAACTAAAACTTAGTGCCCTGTATATGTCTACATGAGTAACCTTTTGCAACTCATGCCATATTTCTTTAATTAAGACAGTTTGCACTATAAAAAGGAGGATTGTGGCTGTGACTGTCGCGAGTGGACAACTGATTTCTGAAGTGAATTTGTTGGAACATGACAACAAGTTAACAATGTTAACTTGACCAATAATTTCCTGAACAAGGTATTTCCAAACAGGTAAAACTCTCCTCCCAACCTACAGGATTTGCTGCTGATGTGTTGATGCCACCTTGTCTTGTGGAGACCATCCCTCAATGGGTCAAAGTTGTTCTGGTGTCAGGGGGAAGTCTACACAATATTAGGGAGATGCATGTGACTTATAAAACTGAAATCTACAGTAGCATTGTATTGAGGAAGACAACTTTGTATGGTGGATGAACTCAGACATGGATCTAGAATCTACCTTTGTGCAAGCAGCCTCTGCTTAGGATTCCCTAATCTCCCCTCTCATCATTGTGTCCTTTCGTCACTGATGCTTTTTGCCCACTGTAATCTCATTTCCACCACTAATGCCTGTTTCCTGGAGATGGTGTGCTGACAAGGCACATTGTGATAATGATTCATGCACACAACCAAATGGGATTTCTTAAAAACCCCTGACTTGGGGAGGGATAGCTTCCCTGATAAGATTTGCTTGCAAGCTTCTTTAGTGATAATAGGTGTAATGCAGGATGTGAGTACTTGTTTAAAGCTGACTGTTACACTGCACACATATTGGAAGTGCACAGAGACTTTATAGTTCCCCTTCACCACTCAACTCACCCTGTGATATAACAGGCAATTTAATTCTGTCTGATGTTGAGTGCAGTACATGTGTTCTATTAGATCAGTGTCAGCATGTCTGTACTCCTGCGATTATCTGTCCACCCAGAACACCATGCTGTTTGATGTGCATAGAATATTTAAAATTTCATATGTGCTTTTATGTGCACTCTGTCTGTGGTTCTAAAATCCATGTCAGAGGGACAGAAGATGTATAAAACATAAAAATGTCTTACTTTAATGTTCTGCCTATGTTTGCCTGCAGCAGCTTTGACTTGATTAATAGAGCTTTTGGTCACTAACTAAAAGCAGAAACAGGCAACTTAATTCCCATTAGCTCACAAACTCAAGTTAATAAAGGAATAATTGCAGTGGCCTTATTACTTGCTCCATTTACTCTACTACTACTTTCTTTCTTTTCTTTCTTTTTTGTATTTCCACAGGACGGAATCTAGTGTATTTCATTCCTGCAATGTTTTTATACAATGTTTTATAAATGTTTTTATAATATGTTATACATAATACATATCAGTGTAGCACCATAATTTCGAGGACATTCGTAAAGGCTGTAATTCAATTCAGTTTAGTTTTATTTGTATAGCGCCAATTCACAACAGAAGTTATCTCAAGGCACTTTGCAGTACAAGGTTTAAGGCCTTACACAGTACAATTATACAAAAAAATGATATAGAAAACCCAGCAATCCCATTTGAGCAAGCTTTAGGCAACAGTGGAGAGGAAAAACTCCCTTTAGAGGAAGAAACCTCCAGCAGAACCAGGCTCATAGTGGGTGGTCATCTGCGTCGACCGGTTGGGGTGAGTGGAAAGAGGAGAGAGCAGTAACAAAAAGAACAACAAGCAGCAAGAACATTGGGCAGGTCAACTGGATTCTGGAGATAACAGCTCTAGGCCAAGGATACCTGCAGAAAAGTACAGAGAGAGGGAGACAGAGAGGAGGAAACACAACAACAGGAGAGAGAAGACACAAAGTTAATGACATGCAATGGTGGCATTTGAATTGATATAGGAGAAAGGAGAGAGGAGCTCAGTGTATCAATAGAGGTCCCCCAGCAGACTAACCTATATCAGCATAGCTAAGAGATAGTTCAAAGTCACCTGACCCATCTCTAACTATAAGCTTTATAAAAAATCTAGTCTTAAATGTGGAGAGGGTCTGCCTCCTGAACCCGAACTGGGAGCTGGTTCCACAGGAGAGGGGCTTGATAGCTAAAGGCTATGCCTCCCATTCTTCATTAAGAAACTCTAGGAACCACAAGTAAACCTGCAGTCTGAGAACAGAGAGTTCTGCTTGAAATATATGGAACTATGAGATCTTTGAGATAAGATGGAGCCTGATTATTAAGTGATTTATGAGTGAGGAGAAGAATTTTAAATTCAATTCTGGATTTTACAGGGAGAGAAGCTAACGTAGGAGAAACATGATCTCTCTTGCTGAATCCAGTCAGAACTCTGGCTGCAGCATTTTGGATTAACTGGAGGCTTTTTAAGGAGTTATTGGGACATCCTATTAATAATGATTTACAATACTCCAGTCTGGAAGTAACAAATGAATGGACTAGTTTTTCAGCATTATTTTGGGACAGGATGCTCCTAATTTAAACAATGTTTCTCAGGTGAAAAAAGGCAGTTCTAGAGATTTCTTTTATGTATGAAGTGAAGGAGATATCCTGGTCAAAGATAACTCAGAGATTTCTTACAGTATTACTTGAGGCCAATACTAAGTCATCAAGGGTGAGAATGTGATTAGACATAGTGTCTCTGACATTTTTAGGCCCAAGATGGTAAAACCATTGCCACCATTGTTTCTGTGACTACAGTTGCACATATTATTCAGATGTTTAAGGTTCATGGGACTGTAGCCAATCTCCCAGGACATGGCCATAAGGGGAAAATTGATGACAAATTGAAGAGACAGAAAATACAAATAGTAACTAAAGAACCCAGAACAACTTCCATAGAGATTAGGTAGGTAGGTAAGATCCAAGGTCAAGGTACATCGGAGTCAGATTACAAGCCTAACTGGACTTATTAGAAGATGAGTGAGGACGCCACTGCTGAAAAAAAAAATCGAAACAAAATCTAAAAAAAAAAAAAAAAAAAAAAATAGAAAATGCATATTGATAAACCACAAAGCTTCTGGAAGAAGCTCCATCTGGCACAGGGTGTCTTAAATCTGTGCAGGGTACAAAGAAATCTCAGGACTTTTAAGGCTTTCTGGAGCAAAACCTGCTGCACAGTATCAGAAAGCTTGGTCTTTGTCACAACAGGATAATGACCCAAAACTCAGCGAAAAACGCCGATAACAGTATAGCTACAGGAAGTGCCTGGTTAAAGTTATTGCTGCCAAGGGGTGTAAACCAGTTATTATTCCAATAATACTTTTTTTTTTGTATTACTATGAGGTTTCTCAATAAGGACATGAAAGATCATAATTTTTTTGTGTTATTATTTTAGGCACATTATATTTGTCAGTATTCTTGACTTAGATTAGGATCAGATTGGATTTTATGACAAAATAATGCTGAAAACCATGGAATTCTAAAGGGTTCACATAATGTTTCTTGCCACTGTATCAGATCATATATTCATTCACCTGACAGTCTCTCTGTTACAATTCCTCCCTTTGCCCCTGTCTGTGGGTTTTTTTTTTGGGTTTGTTGTTTTGTTTTGTGCTCACTTACCAGACTAATTACTCACCTGTGCATCCCTTTGTTTTTAAGCACCCCTCAGTCCTCTGGTTTTTGCTGGTTTGTTGCTCATGCTTTGCTCATGTTCATGTCTTGTTTGCGCCGTATCCTCCACCAATCTGGTCAGTCTGTTTGTTAGTTCGTTTGTCAGTTTTGTTTGTAAGTTTGAATCGTTTTGTCTGCGTTTATGCAGCGTTTTTAGTTGATACTTTGTGCTGTTTGGTTTATCCGTTGTTAATGTTCTCCTGCCTTGGGCAGTGATTTTCGTTTGTTACTTTGTATTTCTAATTTGTGAGTTGTAGTTTGTATTTTGTGCATTGATTTATTAGTTGGTACTTTGTGTGTTTTGTTGGTTTATTAGTTAGTATTTTGCCTGCATCTCTGCAGCGTTTTGTGTTGTTACTTTGTGTAGTTATTCTCCGTGCTTGTTTGAGTTTTCCCCGTTTCCCCCATTTTGGACCAGCAATTGTAATAAACCTTGTTTTTTGTTGGTACTCGTTGGTCTCGTCCGTACGTTTTGTAACACTCTCTCGCTTTCCAACTTTACATACTCCTACTCCACTTGTCGCTTTCTGCCAGAACCTCAGGACTCAATCCTGAGCAGTTTTCTTCCCTGGTCTCTGCTACCCTACCCCGACCACAGGTGTTCTACCCTTGACACAGACACAGCCACTCACAAATTATGCACCACACTTTCAACTTGAGTCGATAGTCTCTGCCCTCTGTCTTCCAGACATGCCTGTTCATCAACTCCTAATTCATGGCTCACTGACCAGATCCGTGAACAACGCACCATACTGAGTGCTGAGAGAAAGTGATACAAGTCTCCATCTGCTCAAGTGGAATATCAGAGCCTGCTGTCGTCATTTTCTCACAATGTCTCACAGGCAAAAACAGAGCAACACCACTGACACCAGGAAGCTTTTTTCCACTTTCAAGTCACTCCTCTACCCCCTCCATCTCTCTCAGTGCTAAAGACTTTTTCACCTTCTTTACCAATAAGGTCGCAGCCATGAAGATGATGCATCCAACCTCCTCCTCACCATACTACCACCTGTTCTATTGATCCTATTCCCTCCACTCTCCTTCAAACGACTGCATGCACACTAATCCCAGTTATTACACAAATCATTAACATATCTCTTAGAAAATGCACTCTGCGGGTCTTAATTCTACTTAATCTATTGGTTCTACTGTCCTGTCTAAAGTCCTACTTGTCTGGACCTACCTTCAAGGTATCATGGTAGGGCCAGGTTTTTTAACTCTCACTACGTTTCCGCTAGCTTGCCAGAGGGCTTAGTTCTTGGTCCGTTACTCTTCAGAGGACCTTCAATACAACACAACATCAGTATCAACATACGGTCTACAGTGATTGCCCCCACTCAGTCTGCCAGAAACCTGGGGGTGACCATTGATGATCAACTAAGCTTTACTGACCACATGTCCTCTGTCTCAAGGGCAGGCAGATTTGCCCTTTTCAACATGACAACATCTCCACATCTTTCTCTGCAACCTTAAAAAAATGAAACTGAAACTGCTATTCCTAGAGCACTTTACTTTCAAGTTCTTCTCCTTGGCTTAGATATTTCACTTGCTTTGTACCTCTCAAGAGGCAAGGTACAGGGCATGCAGCATCCGTATAATCAAAATGGCAGTCCAATTGAAACACTGGATAATTATTCAAGGGTTGAGGACAGACTATCTGGCAGGGGAGGAAGGTGAGCAGGTCTGCTTATAAAGGGA
Organism: Anabas testudineus; assembly: GCF_900324465.2. Classification (NCBI taxonomy): domain Eukaryota; kingdom Metazoa; phylum Chordata; class Actinopteri; order Anabantiformes; family Anabantidae; genus Anabas; species Anabas testudineus. The sequence continues at coordinate 3,247,925 of NC_046614.1, read as the reverse complement.
GAGGAAACCAGGTGCAACCAATGAATAGGTGAGGGTAATTAGACCGGGACGATGGAACAGGAAGTTAACCAAATAAGGGGATGAGGGGGAAGACAGGCAGGAGGAGCTGGAATCGTCACCATTAGTCTTATTACATAAAACAATGCACTGTAATTGGTTTGTACAAGGTGTGACAGTGTTCATGTAGTGATGCCTCTATGTTTTTAGTTTATCTATAAATCTTTGCAACTTATGTTTGGGATATAGCCATTTTAAATACAGTTACGTCAGGCTACTTTAGTAAGTTTTGCATATTTATTACAGAATAGAACTGACTTTCAATTGTTTCCACCTGTTTCTACTAATCAGTGCTGTCATGATTTGAGTTTTACCAATAACTACATGTTTTATCATATCACCTTTTACTCTTTCTATTATTCCCCAGCTATCTGCCTATCCCCTTCTCTTCATGTAATACTCATTCAGGCCTAAAGACTTGATAACTGTGCTTGACAGATGTACTCTTCTCCCATCAGAAAATGTAACCTAAATACGGTTTTCTTTTCACCACAAGAATTCAATTTCTGTTGCATATCACACATATGGGCAAGTTGCACTGCAAAGGTCTTGTTGCAAATTTAGTTTTTTTTAATTAAAAAGCAGCGTTATGCTGCTTTCTATCTTTGTGAGTTTTTCTTTTTACCTAGACTATCTTGTTACCTGACTGCTTGATCAGTTATTTCCTTCCCAGAGAAAGGAAGAAATTGCTGATAGGAGGAATATCCTCCTGCTCGGCTAAATCAATTTTACTATGAAGTAGTGCAGATGGGATTAAATTTTGTTTTAATGGCCTAGCACCTAGCAACTTATTACCCAATCAGGCACTCTGCCCCTGATATGGCCAACAGGTGAAATGATGTGGGGTTTATTTATGTTCTGTTAATTGATTTTACATTGACCACAGTTAATAAGTGTGATCTCCTTTTCTAAGCAGACTGGGACAGTTTAACAAGCTCCTATTAGATTGCAATATATTGTTTAATGTATTATCAAGTAGAGCAAACAGATTTTACTGGATGCTGCATGATGGGCCTCTATTTTGAAAACAGCTTTAAATGTCGTTCTTTACTATAGCTAAAAAACAGGTCTGCTTTATCAAACAGGTGCATCAGCCTGAAATTGCAGGGTGAATGTCATCTTGGCAGGATTGTTTTCTATTAGATGAGCTTGCAACAAATCACATATGAAATAAGCCCAGCACTTATGAAAAAAGGACACTTTCTGCAATGGCTGAACCTGTGTTCTGCTCAGATTGTCCAGAATATCTAACAGCTTCCTGGCCCAAGCAGTCAGGAGGAGCAAAATATTTTAGTTTTGTTTATAGCCTAATAAACACATTGCATGTGAAGAAACAATTAAGTTTGTGAGTAGAAAGTCTGATCATAATCTTAAAATTTGCAGGCACTGCTTTATCATTACTCAGATAAAGCAGCTGTTGCTACCCTGAGCCACGTGTTTACTGAAGAGTTAGCATGACTGCATCAAGATAAAATGCACAGAATTAAGGAAACTATGGTTTGAATTTGAAAATACTTTTTAATCAAATAATCCTCAAGCTATGGATGTGTTTAGGATTTGATTTTGATGTGGTTAAAGTAACAATCTGATAATATAAACAGATTTACCACACACTTTTATTATTTACATATTTATGCAAAGTGCTCACAACTGAGCATGTTTCTTAAAAAGATGAACTGCTAGAGTGAAAATAAGGCATAGTTTTTATCAAGGTTATTTATCAAGTGTATTTATCATTTATTAGAAAATGCAACTGACTGATAGCAAAAGGCGATACCATGTTTTTGTTATTTTATTTAACATAACCAATTGGAGCTGCACAATTGTTTTGCATAACTGAACAGAACAGATCTTTCTACATATCCTATTGTATTGTACCTCTTATTTAACTCTTAGTACCCCATCACTACTGATAGTTCTGAGTGAAAGTGTTAACAGCCTGGTACTTAGTTGGGGAGGGGTTGTGGTGGCAGGGGTGATTTGCTATTGCTATGCTCATGTTTGCTAGCTGAGTAGAGGACACCATCTGATTCAAAATTTGAGATATTGTTTCCAGACTGTGGGATTTTTAAAATCTAAATACAAATAAATGTAACAAATAAATACTATATAGCAATAAATAGAGACCCCACTACAACCACCAAATATTTCAGTGTAGAGCAAGCAGATAGACACAAGTTTCAGCCTGTAAAACCCTTTGTAACATACAATAACATCAAGCATGTATATTTTAAACAACAACATTAAGCTGACTAGACTAAGTTGTTGTTCTGAATGTTCTACTGAGTTACTTGTGCTACATGCAACACTAAAATAGGTACATTTTTAAACATTGTTAAGTCATGAAAAGCCTGCACCACTGCCTTAATATTTAACATTGTTGCAAATATATTTGAATAATACCTGTATGGGGTGGTGACATTATTAAAGTTTCAATAATTATGATAAGCTTGCCTAAACACCTAAAAATTACTCTAAAGGGAGCTATGTCTACAGTACATTATTTATATCTACAGATCGTGTCCTGGTTTATGTGTTTAAATGTGTTTTTGTGTACAAAGTACCAAATTAAGGTGGTGCCCTGGAATTGCACGAATAGAGTCTTAAATGGGTGTGGTTACTTTGGAACATATACACCACCAGGAGAAGGGGGTGGCTTAAACATTAAAGAAATTAGCTGAAAACTGGTTGTCAAGCTGCTGAAAGAAGCTCTGAGTTGCTGCATCAGCAGTACAATTACAACGGGCCCTTTGAGAGCAACCATAATGCTGATGTGGCCTAGGATTAATTGATTGAGTTTGACACCCCTGCTTTGGAGCATGCAAAATACAAGACTTGCAGTTCCAGACCACAGCAAGTGCTAGTGGTCCCCCTTAACCAACCAATATGATACCTATGCAACAACAACAGACCATAGTGTCCACTTTTCTTGTAAAATGCCTGGTCAGTTTTATTGCAAGACAATATAACAGTGGAAAATCTCAGATATAAAGACATATATATAATGAGATATTATTCCTGGAGTTTCATGCTGAAAACCTGTGTACATAGTTAGTGGCAAGTCTGAAAATGTATACGGACAGACCTGAAAAACAAACGATTTGAGATGGCACTTCTGCCTCTCTGCCTCTTTGAAGACGCATTGGTGACATTTTGGAACCATGAATGAGGTTTCATACAAAAATAAAAAATAAAAGAAAGGAAAGAAAAAGAAAACACGAACATGCTTTGAGTTCAAAAAACAAAACAAAAAACAGCTAACTTATAATGGTTTCATATAAATATGCTACTTCACCACCATCCAAACCACTACTGCCATAAAAATTATTTTAAAAAAGTTTCTCACAATGTCTCTAGAACATCCTGACTGTCCCACTATGTAATTAGCCTGAAATTTCTTTCTGCTGCAAAACCTGAGTAAAGCTAACGCTAGCCATATTAGCCATGTAGCATTACTGTGCAGCTAATGTGGTTAGACAAGACAATACACTGTCTTTGTAACACTTTAAACTTTGAATGAGATCAAGGTTTAGGTTAAAGATAGTCAGAATCAGTCCATCTTTGAGGTTCAATCTTGAAGTGAGTCCAACAGCCACAAACTGGTTACAAATTCAAATATGCAATCACACACACATGCTGGTTTAATGCTTTTGTGAGGGCCATTCCATCAAAAACAATTAAATCCACAGTTTCTTCAGATCTTGAGAGGATAAGGTGAGGAATTGGTAATCTAATAACAGCTGTATGTAACTCAGTTAGTAGAGCAGTTGTCTATAAACTCCAAGGTAATCTAATAAATAATAGAAAAACAGATATGCTGTAAGACTTGTTTTTTCATTTTGGTTTAGGTTTTGCTGTGTTTTGCTGTTTGGATGGCCATGTGCATGCACAGACTGCAGTATCCATGTACCTGAATGGTGTCAGACCTGTCTGAGGGAGACTGGAAAGGCAATCAATATTTTTAATAAATAGATAAAAGAAATATAATAACACATTTCTCTTAATTATGGAGTTCCGCAGGGTTCTGTGCTTGGGCTGCCTTTTTTTTTTTACATTAAACTGTATATGTTCCCCTTAGGCAATATTATTGCTATATATACAGTGAGGGAAAAAATTATTTGAACCCCAGCTGATTTTGTAAGTTTGCCCACTAACAAAGAAATGATCAGTCTATAATTTCAATGGTAGGTTTTATTTAACAGTGAGAGACAACAATGACAAAAAAAATCCAGAAAAATGCGTTTCAAAAAGAGTTATAAATTAATTTGCATTTCCATGAAGGAAAGAAGTATTTGATCCCCTATCTGTCAGCAAGATCTCTAGCTCCCAGGTGGATCTTATACAGGTAACGAGCTGACATTGGCAGCCCTCTCAGCTCGTTACCTGTATAAAAGAGACCTGTCCACAGAAGCAATCAATCAATCCAGATTCCAAACTCTTCACCATGGACAAGACCAAAGAGCTTTCCAAGGATGTCAGGGACAAGATTGTGGACCTACACAAGGCTGGAATGGGCTACAAGACCATCGCCAAGCAGCTGGGTGAGAAGGTGACCACAGTTGGTGCAATTATTCGCAAATGGAAGAAACATAAATTAACTGCCAATCTCCCTTGGTCTGGAGCTCCATGCAAGATCTCACCTCGTGGAGTTTCAATGATAATGAGAGTGGTGAGGAATCAGCCCAGAACTACTCGGGAGGAACTTGTCAATGATCTCAAGGCAGCTGGGACCATAGTCACCAAAAAAACAGTTGGTAACACACTACGCTGTGAAGGACTGAAATCCTGCTGTGCCTGCAAGGTCCCCCTGCTCAAGAAAGCCCATCTACAGGCCCGTTTGAAGTTTGCCACTGAACATCTGACTGATTCAGAGGAAGACTGGGTGAAAGTGTTGTGGTCAGATGAGACCAAAATCGAGCTCTTTGGCATCAACTCAACTCGCCGTGTTTGGAGGAGGAGGAATGCTGCCTACGACTCCAAAAACACCGTCCCCACCGTCAAATATGGAGGTGGAAACATTATGCTTTGGGGGTGTTTTTCTGCCAAGGGGACAGGACAATTGCACCTGCAAAGGGAGGATGGATGGGGCCATGTACCGTCAAATCTTGGGTGAGAACCTCCTTCCCTCAGTCAGGGCATTGAAAATGGGTCGTGGTTGGGTTTTCCAGCATGACAATGATCCAAAACACATGGCCAAGGCAACAAAGGATCGGCTCAATATGAAACATATTAGGGTCATGGAGTGGCCTAGTCAGTCTCCAGACCTTACTCCCATAGAAAATCTATGGAGGGAGCTTAAGGTTCGAGTTGCCAAACATCAGCCAAGAAACATTAATGACTTGGAGAGGATCTGCAAAGAGGAGTGGGCCAAAATCCCCCCTGAGATGTGTGCAAACCTTGTGGCCAACTACAAGAAACGGCTGACCTCTGTGATTGCCAACAAAGGTTTTGCCACCAAGTACTAAAGCACGTTTTTCAAAGGGATCAAATACTTATTTCCTTCATGGAAATGCAAATTAATTTATAACTCTTTTTGAAAAGCATTTTTCTGGATTTTTTTTTGTCATTGTTGTCTCTCACTGTTCAAATAAACCTACCATTGAAATTATAGACTGATCATTTCTTTGTTAGTATGCAAACTTACAAAATCAGCTGGGGTTCAAATAATTTTTTCCCTCACTGTATAAAGGAAACGCTTTATACATTTTAATTGCTATGTAGATAACACCCAGCTATATTTATCTATGAAACCAGATGGAACAAATCAAATTTCAAGTAAGCTTAAAATACATAAAGGCCTGGATGTCGTCTAATTTTCTACTTCTCAAATCAGACAAGACAGAGGTTATTCTATTTGGTCCTAAAACCTCAGAGACATAGAATTGGCCTCAAGTAAGCCTGTACGTAATCTTGGCATTATTTTTGACCAGGATATTTTCTTTATCTCATAGATAAATGAAATCGCTAGAACTGCCTTCTTCCACCTGAATAATATTGCTAAAATTAGGAGCATCCTGTCTCAAAGTGTAGCTGAAAAACTAGTCCATACATTTGTTACTTCCAGACTGGACTATTGTAATTCACTACTGATAGGATGTGCCGATAACTCCTTAAAAAGCTAAAAATGCTGCAGCCAGACTTGTGACTGGAACTAGCACAATAGATCACATTTTTATTTCATTATATTCTCTCCATTGCCTCCTTCTAAAGTCCAGAATAGAATTTAAAGTCCTTCTTCACACATATTAAGCCGTTAATAACCAAGCCCCATCATATCTTAAAGACCTCATAGTAACATATTTTCCCAGCAGAACACTTTGCTGTGCAGGTGTACTTGTGGTTCCTAGAGTTTCCAGATATAGAATGGGAGACAGAGCATTTAGCTATTAAGCTTTTCTTCTCTCCTGGCTTATGTGACTCTGAACCATTTCTTAGTTATGCTGCTATAGACTTAGTCTGCTGGGGGACCTCCTTTGATACAATGAGGAGCTGCTGTCCTCTGTTCTCCTCCTTTGTTGTTCTTTTTTGCTTCCTGTTCTTTTCTCCCCTTTCCACTCACCCCAACCAGTAGAGGCAGAAGGCTGCCCACTCTGAGCCTGGTTCTTCTGGAGATTTCTTCTGTTAAAGAGATTTTTTTCTCTCCACTGTGAACTAGTACTGCTTAAGTGGGTTTGTTAGGTTTTCTATATAATTCTATACAGTTTGTAAGTGGTAGCATCACTGCCTCCCATGTGGGAGACTGGGCTTCAAATCCCAGCCATGGCCTACCACCAGTAGGGGTACTTAGGCAAGACCTCCTCGTGCTTACCCTGCCTCCCCTTGTAACACTTGGATAAAAGCATCTGCTAAAAGACTAATGTAAATGTAAACCTTACACTGCAAAAAGCCTTGAGATTGCTTTTGTTGTGATTTGGCAATATATAAATAAACTGAATTGAAATAAAAAAAATTACCGCACTGTAAGTCACTTTAGATAAAAACATCTGCTAAATGACTAAATGTAAATGTAAGAAAACCAATTAGGGTTAGGGTTAGCACTATATTAGGATATTTATAAGTTGAGACTGCCTTGTAACAATTGAAGAGGGAATCTGTATCTCGGTAGGAGCAGCACAGGAAATACCTGTGTCATCAGTATAAAGATTAATACTCACATCTTGCACATATACTATACTTTTAGTGCAGGACCATAATAAGTGCAAAGTAGATTTTATAGTAGAGGTGTTTGATTGAACTACTCCCCCTTTAGAATAAGTAAAACCGCTTGCCCTAGTATAGTGCTGAGGCTAAAAAAAAAAAAACAAAAAACAAAAATCAAATATACCCCCAGTGGACCATCATTGATGACTGAGAACAAAAAACAATCTATTTCAAATGTTATCTTTGATGTGGAGAGTGGCAGCAAGGTCCTGTTTGATGTCAGTGAAATGTCAGGTGCTCCTAGGCAGGCATGTGCATGGATTTGTCCAGTAGGATGGATCAGGTGTAGGAGAGAGGGTGCACAGGTATTAGACTGACCTTAGACATTGGTATAATCATTCATACATACAGGATATAAAAAATGCCAATTCACATACATGTCTTTGGATTATAGAAAAATCAGGCAAACTGCATACAGAAAAGGCCCAGTCAGCCCGCGGGTTTGAAGTCAGAAGTGCTAACTACTCTGCTGCTATGTTCATGTAATTACAACCGGTTCTTTGTACATTTGATATGCAGCAAACTGTAAATAGCACTTCAGCTGCAAGGGAAAAAATATAATAATGTGACCTCTGTGTCCTCAGTGGGAGTTGTGCCCTGTGCTGTTAGTGTTCTCTGTAAGAAAGAAATCAGTTCTTTGCTAGCTTTTGTAGCTATAAACGCTGTTGTCATTTACAAATTGAAGGTGATAAAATCTGTGTAAAGTAAACACTAATTGGGTCATCTCTGCATGCAGGGAACTAATTGCAGCTTTCTACTTCTTAATTGTGGAATTGTCAGAGTGTATTTGGAATGTTAATGCATGAGCAGCTGGTGAGAAAGAGTGTGGATGAGTCTTCTGGGATTAAATCCAAATTCACCCATGGCTTGCTCTCTCTTTCTCTCTGGTGGTTGAGCAGTTCAGGTAGGAGAGCAGAGAGCGATTGGAAGGAGGAGGGAGCATGCCTAGTACTGTTATTACCTTCAACTCCAGCCTCCCTGCTCCTCCTCTGTCTCTTCTGCTCTTCCCTGGAGGGAGGGAGCTCACCTGGAGGGAGCCGTGTAAGCACTTAGACATCATTTAACCCCATTATAGTAAGTCACACACTTGTTTCAAAAGGAGAGGAATCTTTATTCCCTCATTTTGAACCCTCACAGTTATTTGATGTAATGAAATTTATCATGGTAACATGCCAAATGATAGCACACCTCCCACTTCTATGCACTTAACTGTTCTTAGTGGATTTAAATTGATTTTAATTGATACATTTCACTTAGAGCTTAAATTCAAAGGTGTAAGAAAAAAGATTTTAAAAAAGAACAAAAACAGAATACAATTAGTTGGAGCATTACATTTTTTATTGACTTTAATAAATTGTGAATATTATTTTAATGATGAAGAGCTTTGATTGTCTATGGTGATAGGCAGGAATTGACAGTTAAACATAAAGCATCTTGTAGTCAGATTCTTCTAATTGAATATGAATTATTTTAAATAAGGCAACAAGTGTAATTTTAATAGTTTGTTTTGTCATTATAATTTATCTATTTATATTGTCACTTTATATTCATAGAAAAGGTGATGCCAAGGTGACCTAGAAAACCTGCTACAATGTGAAATCTGTTGGATTCTCGGAATAAATGCCACGTATCCCATGAATTCAAATACAGAATTTGACCTTTTGTAATGACTTGTAGAACACTGTCAAACTGTTCCTAATGCCCTTTGTTTGCATTGCTGTTTTATGGTAGAAATTTCTCAATTAGTTTTCGTAGTCACAGTCTATAGAAGTTGATGATTATGTTTGACTTGCTATTATAGATCTGGATAAGAGTTTTCAGTTAGGAATTGTCAATTGTCAGTCAAATTTCTCCAGAAGAAATGCAGCAGCACATCAGATTTTTGAGCCAAAAAGGACATATCATACTGAACTTCATAATTCTAGACAAGACAATGATGTTGCAAAATTCACTAGCTTGATTCTACTAATCTTACACTTTTTTCAGCATTTTTTTTTTTCAGGGACCTGCAGTACCCCACGTATACAATGACCTAATCAACTTTTAATTGTCATATTCTCTAGATTCTTTTAAAGTTTACATATGACTGGATGAGTATAAATGTAAACATGGATTTGTGATGAATATTCAGCATGATAATCTACATTCTGTAATTTGTGTCACTTCACCTTAATTAAAATTAGCATAAGTGGTGGGGTGGTGTGTAAAGAGTATGTTATACTTGTGTAAAGCTAGTCTGTACTGTTAAGAGATCTTTGATTTAAGAAGAGTTAACTACAGTGTTGCTGTAGGAATTTAAGGCCCCTGATGTTTTTATGATGATGTTATGATTACCATCATCTGCCCTTTATTTGAATGCAGTCATCAGCTGTATGTTTTCACATTCACAAAGACTGAATGACCATTTGAAGCCATAAGAGGTGGAAGGCAATGATGGAGTTATCTTAAGAGTTCATTGCAGTTGTACAGCCGGAAAACTTTTTTCCCATTTGTCAGCTGTGTTACACAGGGTATGGCACCATCACCATAGAAGAGAGGAATGATTGGTAGAACATGAAAAAACATGCATGTGAAGAATATTTAAGAAGAGTAGAATATCAGCAAAACAAAAACATTAACAACAATGCAATAAAAAAACGGCCTAAAGGCTACTCTGCCCTCCCACTAGCTTTCTCATCCCTGAACCCAACTGAGCAAGCCTAGTTTCACAGGATTTAAAATGTGTACAGAAAATAAAGGGACAGAGAATAAAGTCAGTGGCCCTCTGTGTTATCTGAGAGTATGCAGCATCTTCTGTGCTAAATAGTGTCATGCTACAACTCCAGAAACCCTCACAAATCTTTATCAAGCATGCAAGACATGAGCCTTCAAGAGCCTTTGAATCAGTGGTGTTAACCCAGTGTACAGTGGTACAGCATCTGCCATAGCTTTAAAGGAGTCACAGACATTAGTAAGCTATCTGTGCCCTTGATAAGAAGGAAATGCTTCCCGAAACCTCGTAGCTTCACTTAAGCTTTAACTAACTAACTAACTAATTAAGTATTCAGGAGCATGAACATTTTTGTAGTTATTATTGTGCGCAAATTGAAGAATTCCACTCGGTTTATTACAGTGTTTTATAACATATAAGCTTATGGTCCATGAGATGTATGTGTTTGGCAGTGTTGATGTTAGGCATTAAAACTATCTTAATGATATCTCAAATCATTGTTTGTGTTTTCCGGGTAGAGATGTGAGCATGAGGAGTTGGTGTGAGAAAATAGTGTGAGATGCAGTGTCGCCTTTCACACCTCTCATGTCCCACTAGAAAATGCTGTATTTATGATTTTATCCTACCATTCATTTATATAGGCCTGATCTAAAATATATGTTAACTGCAATTGCTGTGCTTCAGGCTTTAAAGAAAAAAAAGGAGCCATTCTGTAAACGAGGTAGCAAATTTGTTGCGGAAATTTACCTGATTAGCATGGAACCATCAGTCTAAAACACATGATTAGCAAATACAAATGCAGTTATTTGTTACTGACAAACCATATTATGCTTTTAACCTTTGGATTGAGAGAGACAGCACATGTGCCATTTTGAACAAAAACTGGAAGGTGATACACTTTTTTTGAAGGACTTTCTTCTTGCTCCTAAACCTGCAGCAGTATTTGCTAGTCATGATCAACAGTGGTGCTATTGGTATGATCCAGAAGTAGGGAACATGTTGCTCTGTGCAGCAGCTTTTTGTTCAGTTAAAAGGATTAATTCAAACTTGAACTTGAAAAGAATTTCTAACCAGTGGATGTGTCCCTGCTGTAGGTAGGAATCTATACACAAAAGGCCTTCAGAAATTAAACAGTACTGAGCAGACTTGAAAATGAGTTAATGGCCATGCACATGTTCTTTAGTCTGTTCAGAGCAAAATTCCCTGCACCCAATAAAACGTTTTCAAAATTCAAAATTTTGTGGGAAATACAGACATATTGGGCTTTTAAGTGTGTGTATTTGTCTGGAAATTTGAGAAAACAAGTTTATCCAAATTCAAAGGTAAATGTAGGTATGTGCGGTGACCACCCTAACTGGTGTCAAGAAACAGTTATACTGGTTAAATTATGTAATTGTTTGATTAAATATGTAAATAATGTCTGTATGAAAGAGGGGAAATTTAGAGGAAATTAAGATGGTTTAAGAACAGGTCATTACGATACTTATGTAGCAAATTGTCAAAGCGGAACCAATGTTCGCCAGTCAAAGTGGCGTCAGGGCGTTATTGTGTGCAACGCGATCTGCTACACGTCAGAAAAAGGTTGTGTTCGTCAGAGGATAAAGTGCTAAGCTACGTTTCAGTATAAAGCTTTCCGAAAATTTGGACAGAGAAAAGTGCGGTCCGAATTTTTTTTTTCTACCTGTGGGTTATTGCGGCCAATGAGGTATGTTGGGCTTTAGTGTTAGGCTTTGTGTTTGAGGCTGCCAACAGTTAGCATTCAGCAGTTGTTGACATTGACATTTTATAGGTTTAAGTAATTGTTTAAGTGGTATTTGTGTTGTCCATATTTTATTGTAAGTGCTATCTTATTTATGTTTTTTATCTCCCTGAATAAATGTGTATTATATTTGTATGTATTTTATATGTGTCTTTTATTTAGTTCTCACGACATGCTGAAGATTGTGAAAATAAATGCCTGTGAACAAGAGAACACCTTGTGTCCGTGATAATTTAGGGAGTTAGTCAGTGAAGTGGATGGGAACAGAGTTTAGCAAAATAGTGTATTTTTGTTGCAGAACTTCATTGACTCGTTCAATCTGTTTCCAAAAAAATGCTAAGAATATTCTCCAAGTCAGTAGGATAGCTCTGTTTAATGTTTATTGCTGAAATAATGTTACATATTGGAAAGTTGTGACTACTGACCTTCATAACATAGTCACGATAATTTAATTCCTCAAGGCTTGTCAAGAGATTGTACAGTTTTCACTACCAATAACATGTTGGAGTTGCTGCATTATTGGTATTGCTGGGAATTGGCTGTAAATCCTGCTGTCTTGAGGACAATCTGTAGGAGTGCTTACTGCTGTAGCTAATGACTTTGCTCTCTGCCTTCTTCTGGAGTTTGCACTTGTCTGTCTTCTGTAGAATACATCTACAGTAAATGCATTCTCCTACAGTTCTGGGGATGATTCATGTTTGTGGATGGATGTGACAGGTGATAAAAAGTTATTATATTATTATTTTTTTATCACTTTCCCTAAAACATAATAAATGTAGATCTTATTAGTTATTGATTTTAACATTAGAGGCATTGAAATCTGACTCTCATCTACATCAAATACTATAATAAAAGACTTGTTGGCATAATGCTATAAATATCAAAGGCAGCTTATTCAAGTGAGAAAACATCACTGTCCTGTTCTAAGGAACTTGTGGACAAACAAATACAGTTATTCATACAAACAGGCAAGCATGCTTCAACTACTTTGTGATTTATACTATACTAACATTATCACTAACCATGCTTAATTAATTTAATTTACTTTGATTCTTTAAGCACTTGCATTCAATTTGGAGACAACAGCTTCAGTCATGGTGATCTGTCTGTTCCTCTGTTTTAGCAATTAAGCTCATGTGCTTTGTGATAGAAAAGTGTCAATCTCAGAAAGGTTTCATGAGTCCCTTGCATCTGTGCATTTTGGAAATTCATTAGCAAACACTCATCAGCAGCTCTACCTCGGCATATGTCTGAAGCATTCAGGCACAGTTGACAGTGTAGGTCATGTGATGACCCTTTACAGGCCTTTCTCTTTACAGGAGTCTGGTGGGCAGAGTTGGGTCATCAGTCATTCAGCTTACTCTGTCTCACTGCAGTATAAAAGCTTGTGGGAGTCCACTCTGACTGGTTTTGTTGTTATGTACAAACAAACTTTTTTTTTTTTGGTTTAGAGTAGCAGAGTGTTCATGATGACCTTTGTCAACATGTATATTTGGCAGTATTTACATAAAGTTGTGTATTAGCATAGTGCAGCTAGGCTACACCTACTGGAAAAACATTTTGCATATTTCTTAGAATTCTACTCTCTACATCATGGCATATTGTTATACTTCAGCAGTAATGTGAATCATTTATTGAACTCATATTCAGTACCATTCTCACACATTAACATACAGGTTTAACACTAGACTCAAAGTGTTTTACCCCACAGCCAACAGCAAGTATCCCATGCTTAACAACTATTCCATTGAAAATTCAGCATCTCATCAATGCAGAGATTGTATTTCCAAATAATCCCAGCCTTGTAAGTAGCATGTTTAATGGGAATCATTTTAGTAATGATTTTCCAGTTTAATCATTCGTTTCGTTGTCTTTTAGTTGTGGTCTAAGCAGACAATATTGACTAGCCTAGCACGTAACAGTGAATAGCATCTCAAAAATGAAGCAAATTGATCAGACCTTGTCAACCAGCATGCAAAAACATACTCACCTTAATGTTGGAGTCTCTGACTGTACTTTATTACATCAAACCACAAAATGCATAATATGACCCCTTTAAACTGTGTCATGCTTAATTCAATTCAATTCAATTCAATTTTATTTGTAGAGCGCTTTTTACAATTGACATTGTCACAAAGCAGCTTTACACAACCAAAGAACAGTACATGAACAGTGAATGTGTATGAATCATGAAATGAGATTGTCCCTGATGAGCAAGCCGAGGGCGACGGTGGCAAGGAAAAACTCCCTGAGAAGGCAACAGGAAGAAACCTTGAGAGGAACCAGACTCAACAGGGACCCCATCCTCATATGGGTGATTACATGCTATGTAGGCAGCAGACAGTCCAATATAATAGTTAATGTCTTTAAGTTAATGTGAAGTCCAGTTAGTTTAGTTTACATAAAATAAACAGGATATGACATAACAGCTGACATAACTTTGTTAGAGGAATCACTGGTATGGATGTCAGATAGAAACAAAAATCTATATAATTATGTGTACAGTATAGGGTTTAGTGCCTTTATAAAGCTTTTTGAATTTTTAATATTTTTAGTAATTGTTATGGTGGTAGTTTGTAATAATTAGATTTTTGTAATCATTTGATGTTGCCATTCTTGGAATCAGGAATTTGACCAAAATTATAAATATCAGGAAGGTTGTTCAGGGCGGCTTCCAGACTGTAGGCCAATGTGTGTGTGATGAGCAAAATCTTAGTGCAGTCTGATGCTATTCACCACCTGCTGTCTCTCCATCTTTTCCAGGCTCATGAGTCAGTTGGACATGTCGACCCTGCGCTTTGGACAGCATCTCATCAAGGCTTCGGCTGTGTTTCTGCGGACTGAGCTGTCCTTTGCTCTGGTCAACAGGAAGCCTGTTGTGCCTGGACGTATCCTTACATTACTTACAGGTGAGAGGAGCTCAGTACTGTTTGTGGGTTGAATTTTAACACAAAACTTCAGGTCTAGCTTGTACTTTGAAACCAGATCTATGCAGGAAGTCTCAATTACCAGTTAAATCTGATGTTTGATAACTAAATGTCTTGGGTTCAAACAATCCGATCTATCAGCTAAGCCCTAAAATTTCCAACTGCTCATTCATGATGGATATGAAGATATTGAATTTTTTAAGCCCTAATGAATGAGATACTGTAGTCTTTTTATTATATTGGGGTCACAGCAAGGTTTCATCTTGTCCAAATGACCAAAAGGTTTTAAAGCTGTGTTTTATCAGAGGTCTACATGGTATGAGACATTATCAGAATGGTTGAGGATGTTTTAGAAATTAGAGGAAGATTCTTTCCTTCTAATCATTGTCACATAAGAACGTAACAACTCTAGGTCGTCATTCAATTTGTAGATATTACTTATCTGGCATTTGAACTGACAAGCCCCTCCCTTGTTGCAAGAGTTTGTATTTTCTTTTATGAAATATTTTTATAGTTTCACAGCTGTGCTGGTCTTTATGGAATAAAAGTTTTGAAGAGCCCATATTATGCCTCTTTTGGGTCTGAAAACTGGTCCTTCGAGTCCCCAAAATGTGCCTGAACATTTTCTTGCTGAAAAAAATGTGTAGATCATAGTGATTGGCAAGTTAGAAAATGTCTCAAAAACCCTCTTCAGTCTTGAAGTGAATCCAGCAGCCACAAACCAGGCAGAACTTCAGAAGAGAAGAAGAGAGACTTTTGTGTTTATCTATTTATCCAACAAGTGCTGTTGCAGTAGTGCTGCTTCCATTTTGCTGTTTTTAAAGTGAGTCTTCTGTACAGAGCGGTGTTTGGGCCGAACCTGAGGAGGGAGTGTTTTCCGTAGACTCGAAAAGACATTATTTTAATTGTGAATTAGAATGGAACATTCAAGGACGGGTTTGCACAAAACAGACAAGTATACAAAAGTGCACTCCCTGTGCACTACATACAAACATACTTAGTTTGGTTAGTTGTTGTGACCACAGCCATGAGTGTGGTGCAGCACAGGTGACAGCAGCAGATTGAGCCATGACTAATAAAGTAAAATAAAACATTTTATTGTATTTGTTCAGACTTAGTTTACTTTCTAAGTATTCATTAATAAGTCACTTCTGTTGTTAAGTAATGCTAAACCTGCCAGGAGCAAGTGTGACATTTATTGAGACAAAAAGTATAGCGAATAGTAAAGAAGCACAGCAACTGCTTCTGTCTACAGTAAGTAAATAAAAAAAAAAATGTTGTGACAATATTGTGACCAATGTTAGAGAATTTAAAATAATTTTGTGCATACACTGCCTAGCTGGTAGTAGAGACTCAGCTGAGTAGAGACTCATCTGATGGTTCAGAGGATTAATGCATGTTTCAAGATTACAGCCTGATGGCTTAATCAACATCAGAGCATATATATGACGGCATCCCTGACAGTGATCTGCAGGAGATTCAATCTTTGTCTTTCCCAGTTAATATCTGTCTTATTGTTTCTCTCTGACTTCACTTGAACATTCTCTGCTCAGTTGAGCACTTCCTAAAGCCTCCCATTGTTGCCTGGCAACAACGGCTGTCTTTGCTGAAGTGAACCTAGACTTGATAGAGGCCATATAAGCAGATGTTTGCCATATATACATGAAATGGATAGACACTATATAAGTGCGGACCATTTACAATAACAATGGCAGTTGAAGGTTACCCAGGTCTGTTATTGTGCAGGAGTGTTTGCTTTCAGTTTGTTTGGTTGATCATCTTGTTGTCATATTCCAACACTGAACAGATGCTTAGTTTACATTTACATAAGTAGGCTGTCACACAGAGAGGGAACAAGGGGGTCAGTAATCCTTGATGACTCTCCACTTGTGTCTTTTCTCTCATTGTGCTGGAGGAAAAAAAATAATTTTGTCTATTAATCATAGTTTTTTTTCAACCAGCTTCAGCAAAAAAAAAAAAAAAAAGATAAAAAAAAGTTGAATAAATTTGCATGATTTCCATCACTGACGTGTTTGAATAAAATGCTTATTCCCTTCTCTGAATGATAATCAGTTCTTGGCTTTGTGCTCAACTTCTCACCCTGCACAACTCCTCTGTGCTAAGATTAACTTTGCGCCAGGAAGAGTTATTTCTCTGCTCCTATACACCTCCATTCTGACAGCATATGTTAGCATTATTTAATTACATTTCTCTTTAAACACTGATTATCACTCTTGATTGTGCAAGCCTGACTTCTTGCCAAAATGATAACCAAAAAGTATTTATTTCACTGGCATTATTTAGTTTAGGCTCTCGTTGTATGAACATGAGCACACAAACTGAAGTCCAAACATATGTGATGTCAACATGGCTACACAGTCTCTGTACCTGGATAGTATGAGTTTAGTCTCTAACAAAGGACTGACTGATGGTCTGATGTCTGTCTCCAGGCAGATGCACTCTACTCAACCACTTCAGAACCTAATATCATAACACACTCTGTGTTATGATATTCAACAACACTGTTCTCAGTGGCTCTCACATTTACAGAGCAACAGGCAGAAGGACAAATCAAATCGTTCCTATCAACCAGGTATTATGGTTTAGACTCAAATGTTGCGATCATCTGTATCAATATTTTTCAAAACAATATTTTGAACTTTACATTTATTTTTCCTAATGTTTTTACATGTGCCACTTATGCAATGGAAATATGACCCAAGCTGCATTATGCAGACGTATGAGGACACTCCTACTTCTGTATTGTTTAGCTCTGACTTTTGTAAGCATTTTTCTCCCAACCATTCCAAACCAGTACCAAAAGAATGTATAATTTTTATATACTTATTTTATTAGAAATAGACTTATAACTAATCAGAGAAGGTCAGACCCTGTGCACCACATACTGATGTGAAAGGGTACCTCCACATATTTATGAGACGCCATGGGTTATGATCAGTTTTTGCTAACCTAGTTCAATCTTGGTGCGGTTCGTTTTGTCTGGTGTGAACACGGCAATCGCACTTGAGTGTGCACCAAAACACCGCACTGAGAAATCATCTCTCTCTCACACAAACGTACAGTAGACCACAAAAATTCAATTCAATTCAATTTTATTTGTATAGCGCCAATTTACAACAGAAGTTATCTCAAGGCACTTTACAGTGTAAGGTTTAAGACCTTACAGAAAATATTTATACAAAATATTAGAGAAAACCCAACAATCCCATTTGAGCAAGCTTTAGGCAACAGTGGAGAGGAAAAACTCCCTTTAGAGGAAGAAACCTCCAGCAGAACCAGGCTCATAGTGGGCGGCCATCTGCCTCGACCGGTTGGGGTGAGTGGAAAGAGAAGAGAGAAAAGAACAGCAGGCAATAAAGACAACAACAAGCATCAAGAACATTGGGCAGATGAACTGGATTCTGGAGATGTACAGCTCCAGGCCGAGGATACCTGCAGAAAAGTACAGAGAGAGGGAGACAGAGAGGAGGAAACACAACTAAAAGAGAGAGAAGACACAAAGTTAATGACATGCAATGGTGGCATTTGCATTGATACAGGAGAAAGGAGAGAGGAGAGGAGCTCAGTTTATCAGTAGAGGTCCCCCAGCAGAATAACCTATATCAGCATAACTAAGAGATGGTTCAGAGTCACCTGATCCATCTCTAACTATAAGCTTTATAAAAAAGGAAAGTTTTAAGTCTAGTCTTAAATGTAGAGACGGTGTCTGCCTCCCGAACCTGAACTGGGAGCTGGTTCCACAGGAGAGGGGCTTGGTAGCTAAAGGCTCTGCCTCCCATTCTACATTTGGAAACTCTAGGAACCACAAGTAAACCTGCAGTCTGAGAACGGAGAGTTCTGCTTGGAAGATAAGGAACTATGAGGTCTTTAAGATAAGATGGAGCCTGATTATTAAGGGATTTATAAGTTAGGAGAAGAATTTTAAATTCAATTCTGGAATTTACAGAGAGCCAATGAAGGGAAGCTAACGTAGGAGAAATATGATCTCTCTTGCTAATTCCAGTCAGAACTCTGGCTGCAGCATTTTGGATTAACTGGAGGCTCTTTAATGAGTTATTGGGACATCCTATTAATAATGAATTACAATAGTCCAGTCTGGAAGTAACAAATGCATGGACTAGTTTTTCAGCATCACTTTGGGACAGGATGCTCCTAATTTTAGCAATGTTTCTTAGGTGAAAAAAGGCAGTTCTAGAGATTTCTTTTATGTATGAAGTGAAGGAGATATCCTGATCAAAGATAACTCCGAGGTTTCTTACAGTATTACTTGAGGCCAGAACTAAGTCATCAATGGTGAGAATGTGTTTAGACATAGTGTCTCTGAGATTTTTTTGGCCCAAACAGTATAACCTCTGTCTTGTCCGGATTTAGGAGAAGGAAATTGGAGGTCATCCAGGCCTTTATGTCTTTTAAGCATTCCTGAAGTTTGACTAATTGATTAGTTTCTCCTGGTTTCATAGATAAATATAGCTGGGTATCATCTGCATAACAATGGAAATTTATAGAGTGTTTCCTAATAATATTGCCTAAAGGGGACCTATATAACGTGAAAAGAATCGGTCCAAGCACAGATCCCTGTGGAACTCCATAGCTGACTTTGCTGTGCATGGAAGACTCATCATTAACGTGTACAAACTGAAATCTATCCGATTAACGTGTACAAACTGAAATCTATCCGATAGATACGATTTAAACCACTCTAGTGCTGTTCCTTTGATTCCAATGACATGTTCCAGTCTGTGTAATAAAATGTTGTGATCTATAGTGTCGAATGCAGCACTAAGATCTAACAAGACGAGTATAGAGAGTAGACCATTGTCTGATGCTAATAGAAGATCATTAGTGACCTTTACCAGTGCTGTTTCTGTACTATGATGTACTCTAAATCCTGACTGGAAATCTTCATACAAGTTATTGCTACGTAGGTGGTCGTACACGAACACCAAAAATGCCTTTCTTAAACTAATGAAAACACACTTAAAACACTGTTGTAAATTTTGAATTGTAAATCTTTTTTATTTTTTTTTATTTTGTTGTGACAGGCTGAATGATTATTTGAGCTTTATCAATAGGGTTGTTAAACAGCCATATGGAAACAAGTGTTTATGCACAAGGCTTTTGACTGAAGAAGGGACATTTGTCTCACAGTTGTGTATTCCATAACTGAGTTGGTCATGCCAGAAAGCCGTCAACTTTAATTCTGTTTTCTGAGGACACGGCTTTATTACTCTAGCTATATCAAGTGGAGTGCAGTAAAGCAACCAACTTTCTAAAAGTATTTTAAACGAGTCCCCGTTTTGACCAATTTAGTTTTACAGTTTCACATTGAACACACAACAGACATTTCTTGAGGGTTTAAATTTGTTTTAGTTAACGTAAGTGATTTTGATGTTTCAGAATCAGCTTAGTATTTGCTGCAATAAGGGACACGCCTAATCTTTGCAATTAAGTTTGTGTGTAAAATGAGTGTGCTTCATTTGTCCTTCCACAGCTCTTTCTGTGTCTTTTCTTTATCATAATTCTAGCCCCTTCTTATCCAACATTGTATTCACAAGTTTACAAGCATATTATTAGGCATACATAAGCATATTTGTTAAAAAAGATGGTGTAGTGGAGAAGACCTTGCCAACATTCTATCATTCTCCTTCCCCTCCACTGCTATCCTTTGTTTCCGCCTCAAGTGACATTATACTGATTGTGACACCCCTTCTTATGCCCCTTACACACATACCACCATACCCTCAAACAACCCCCCTTGATTCTGTCCTTTGTGTACACCCAACTGTGCATGGATCACTGGTGTTTGCATACTAGTACCCATACAAACAAAATCAGGTCATCAGCTTCTGCAGGAGCTACAGGAAGTGCTAAGCTTGACCTCCCCCACCCCTTCTTCTTCTTCTGGTGTGTTTACACTCATATCTGGCCTGGGGACTGTGTTTGTTGTACAGTCAAGAGTCAGGCTGAGATTTCAGATGAGTCCCCACAGAGTTGTCACAGCCCGCGTCCACAGTCTGTACATCAGGAACTGCAAAGGCCAGTATGGGGGTAGGTCTTGAGGCACGGAGAGAGGGAAGCTCAATCATGCATGTACACACACACAGAAAATGGAAAAAAAAGATTTATGGCAGCATGTCTGTAAATCCACTTAGAGGTCACTTAAATTTCACATTAACCCAGTGTTCCCCTAGGTTTTGAATTTAAGGCTACATAAAGTCTGCCATAACTATCTTGATTGGTGGGCTATATTGAACCTGGATGAAGCCTGACAGGAAGCTCTACAGATGCTACTTATAATTAAAATAAAATATAGGCAGGACCTGCAGAACAATTTAATTTAATTAATTTAATTTTCATCATAATTATTATTCTAATGAAAAGATATTAGATTTTAACATCAGTTTAGTGTTTAGTCTTTAGGGTTTTGCATTTTTGTCTAAAACAATTTATAGATGTGTGGGCAATTATACTAGAAAAAGTTCCAAATTGGGCAGCTGCATCACCAATTAAAAGTAAATGTAGCCTTTATTTCCTTTTGTCACGCCTCTTTGATTTGAACATTTAAATCCTATCTGAGAGTTCAGACTGTTGACTTGGTGACTTATTTCTTCCTGTGTATCTTACACAATGCCTGCCTTTGATGTCTGACTTTTTTACCAGGAGATTATTCATATTGATGCAATATAGACATTACTTTGTTGTTTCTTCTTTTTAATCAATAACTCACACATCTCACCGGACCTTAACTCCATCTTTAAAAAAAACAACTAATCATCTGTGCCTTGAAGACTTTTTCCCTTTAACTTAACTGTCAAGAACGTAAAAGTCAGCCAACCAATTAATTCAAAGGGTTCACATATTTTTTCCACCATCACTATTCAATTTAATTTTATTTGTATAGCGCCAAATCACAACAAGTCATCTCAAGGCACTTTACAGTGTAAGGTTTAAGACCTTACAGAGTATAATCAATATGAGGTTTTTATGGTTGCTCTCAATCTGTACTGTACCACGTGTGGCAGCTTTTAAGCTAATTCAGCAAGGAGAGGCCACTCTGATTGGCTTTTCAACTTAGTTTATAGCTACTTAGACTTATATATATATGTGTATATAGTATTACAACATGGAACTCCTGAAGTCATTACATCAAAAACAGAGCTAGCAGGCAAAACACAGGCAACAGTAGCTCAGGTAGTAGAGCAGTTGCTTACAAACCTAAGGGTTAGTGGTTTAATTCACAGTCCCTCCTACCTTGTTGCCTGTTGGATCAATAAAGTATGTCATTACTTGTCATTATGAATGAACCATATGGATTTTCAGAGTTTGGACATGACTTATTGAAATGTTCCATAGTTTTTGAACAGCTGCTCATTTTTTTCCTCTAATCAATATCATGCTGTTCTCAAGGCACGGCACCATATATGTGTAAATCATATAAAACCGTGTTCACCAGGTGCTCCTGCTTACACCTGCACACTGGTTCATTAACCTGTCACATAGAAACACACACTATGTGTAAAGACCAGTATGACACCATTAACTCTGCAATGCAATGTTCTATTTCAACCAAAACTGGCCAGTAGATTTTTTTTCCAGTTTCACCTCTGCTGGGTGCTGCAGGTAAGGTAACATCAAGTTTTGATGAGCAGTTTCAGTCTAATTTCAATTACTTCTGTACTTCTGGACCCACAACTGAACTTAGGTTTTACTTTTCTCTTCCTTTCTTATTCTCTCTCTGCCTTTCTCTGAACATGTATGTCTCTACATATGTCTTTCTTACTTTGTCTCAGTCTACCTCCCTCTTTCTCTTTATCAATCTCTTTTTTTTCCTTTGTCTCATCCCTACTAAATATATTCCTACTAAATATATTGAGCTGTATCATGCCATGTCTGTTCCAAATCCCACATTTTTCTCCCAGTCTTTTATTGCCACATGGATAATTTGTATACTACCGTATTTTCCACATTATAAGGCGCACCGCATTATAAGGCGCACCTTCAATGAATGGCCTATTTTAAAACTTTTTTCATATATTAGGCGCACCGCATTATAAGGTGCATAGAATAGACGCTACAGTAGAGGCTGGGGTTACGTTATGCAACATTAGATGGAGCTGCGCTAAAGGGAATGTCAACAAAACAGTCAGATAGGTCGGTCAAACTTTATTAATAGATTACAAACCAGCGTTCTGACAACTCCATTCACTCCCAAAATGATGTTGATGATGTGCTGTGGCCGTGTCATGGCTTTCAGTTCAAGTGATAAATGAATAACAATAAGTTGTGACAAAGGCAGCTAAAAAGTATTATAGTATTGTTCTTAAAAAATTATCAGAGTGAGAGTTGTGTATATTAGTTGATCTTTGTTAAGATAATTAGTTGCAGAGTGAGCGCTCTTTCCTGTTCAATAGTACAGCTTTGACGTATTTTCTCCGTCGGTAAATTAAGCTAGTTTCCACAGTAAAACAAACTGGTTCATGTATATGCTGAGTGTGATTTATACGTTTGTGCCTTGGAAAGCATTTGTCTTTGGAAGTATTAACATGTTTATTGTCATTAGAAGTATGTTAGTTGTTACCTGTTACATGTGATAAATTACGTGTGCGTGTTATTGTAATTAGCTTCATTCAAGTCAAGCTAGTGTGTGCGAGTGTAACATACCAATGTGTAACGATGTGTATTATTTGTTAATTTAGTTTCTTTCTGTTTCTTTCAGTTACATAAAGAAAATATAGGATAAAATGTAGTAATGTAATGTTAAATTCTCTCGCTGCTGGTTTATTCCCTTGTTCTACTGCGTGACTGATCGCCTTGAGTTTAAACGTCGTAAGCGTGTCTCTTAATAGGAGCCATTTTGGGGTTTTTGCACAAACACACAGATGGAAATGAAACGGCACGCTTCGCGCAGTTGTATATCCCAGCATGCACCGCGTGCTACTTCTTCTACGAGGAAAAATGTAGTCGGCGGCTTCTCACCGTAGTTGCGAGACCTGTTGCGGCTCAATATTGATCCATATATAAGGCGCACCGGATTATAATGCGCACTGTCGACTTTTGAGAAAATTGAAGGCTCTTAGGTGCGCCTTATAGTGCGGAAAATATGGTACTTGTTCTGCAGGTCCTGCCTATAGCTCCCTAGTAACAGTGTGAGGAGACAGCAGAGAAGTAGCCAGTGTAAACAAAATCTTTTTTCTGAAATTGTGATGGTTCTAGCTGAAGTTGTGCTCGTTCCTAGTGCATAGAACAAAAAAGTGGAAATTAATTTCCTGTTCTGTGATATTTTCA
Organism: Anabas testudineus; assembly: GCF_900324465.2. Lineage (NCBI taxonomy): Eukaryota > Metazoa > Chordata > Actinopteri > Anabantiformes > Anabantidae > Anabas > Anabas testudineus. The sequence continues at coordinate 3,223,966 of NC_046614.1, read as the reverse complement.
AAAAGTTTGAAACAATCGAAATTGCCGCTTAGGCATTATGAAGCACTGACATTCACTGAAATCTGTTCAAGGTCATGTGAAAGGAACATTGTGACCCAATTTAAGCTATGACAGATTTCCAGATTAAATGCAAATTGTTTTCATGTCAAAAAGCATCTTAGCTCAGCTCAGCTCAGCTCAGCTCTTAATTCCTTTATATTACATGTAGCTGGCCTATTAAGCAGGCCCACACTGATTATTCAAGTAATGTTTTTCTTTCTTAGCCTGCAAGGAAATATTTATGCTAGTATTTTGTATGCCTGATTGTGGGCTTGTATGCAAATTGTGTCTGTGTGCTGCTGCCTTGTTACCATCTCATTTCGTCATTTGGTCCTCCTCGATGTGACCGAGTGCTGTGTTTTCTCCGACAGTGCTCTGTTTGGCAGTCGACAGCAGTGGTTGGCCAATGATTTAAAATGCGCACAATTGAGGCTTATGGTGAAAACTGCAATAGTGAACCCCAACGACCACCCTCACAGGCTCTGAATAATATTAGGGGCTGTATACTTAATGTGTAAACAGAATACTTAATATGGCTGATAATTCTATTCCTTCAAGCATGAATGGTTTCTGAGTAAGTAAGGCTGAGTTTTGAGACTAATGTTTTGACATGATGGCTGCAAAATAGGAAGATGGAAACATAGTGTCAATGGCCCCTTTACTGATTAATCATGTCATGATTATGTAGGAGCATAGCATGTAAAGATAAAGGACCTAATCCAGCACAGTAGCTTAAGTGACCCATGTGAATTCCACACACGTTCATCCTAATGCTAAATTGACCCCTTGTTTTCTTTCTGTGGGTTTGCTTTTGCATTTTATTTGTCACAGACTGTGCCCACGAATAAACAGGAACTCTATTGATGCTGAGCCGTGTCCAAAAAGGAAGCATTTCTCTATGGTTGTCAGTAAATTCGGTTTTATTTGAATCAATCCAGCTGCCTACACAGGTGGACAAATGTGGACAAAAACAACAAAAAACATTGTTTATGCTTTCAGTCTATTTTCCATGCATTACTGCAGTCTTTGTGGAGATGCTGACAGAGGACTGAAGCTGCTGCTGCTCAGCTGTTTACACTATACTTCCTTGGCAGCCACAGTGGTATGCTTCACTGTGATGGCGTTAGAGTGGATGGACATATATATATTTGTACTTAACCTCTTAAGACCCAAGCTCTAATTTGATATGCATTTTTTTTTATTTCTCTTTGCTATTTGGGCTTATTGGAACCTGATAAGTATAAAAACTAAGCATCATCTTTTCACAAACAGTTTCAGAACATTTTGCATTAAAAACTAGCAATGCCCTTTTCTTTGCACACTTATTTCTGAAAGGCTGTGTAACAGTTGCGATCAGCTTGCATGCACAAGAACCCAAAATATGATGTACGCCAGGTCCTAAGAGGTTAAGGGTGGGATTTACATTGTTGTTGCAGTTGATTATTTAACATGGCATTCTTGCCTATTCTACATCTGGGTTGTCAGTAGAAACAAATGCTACATATATGCAAGATAGAATTCTGCATATAATTTGGGCAGTATAAAATGATGTCAGCATTTGCTTTGAATCAGCACAACAACAGCAAAAAGTGGTGAAGACAAACTTTATCTCAAAAGCATTTCTGCAGCTAAACCACATCCACCTACACTTCACCATGCTCTAAACAGTCTACACTGTCCTTCAAGTATGAAGTCATTCTCAAATTACAATAAATAAGTAGCGGCAGATTGTACTATTTAAGTATGGTTTGCAAGATCTTTCTACAAAAAAATATCTTTCGAAAAACCAAAGACTGTAGCTTTTAATTATTAAAATAATAATTGATGACTGAATACTATACAATATGACTCAATTAAGTTTGTACTTAAAAATATTGTTCCAAGTTCCCTCTTTTGGTCTAGATTCATACAATTTTAAGATGTTTTCCAGATTAATATTACTGTATCTGTCATCACAGGTGTTCATCTTTACATAGAACAAACAGCAGTGGTTGGCCAATGATTTACAATGCGCACAATGGAGGCTTATGGTGAAAACTGCAATAGTGAACCCCAACAACCACCCTCACAGGCTCTGAATAATATTGGGGCTGTGTACTTATTGTTACAGAATACTTAATGTGGCTGATAATTCTATTCCTTCAAGCATGGGTGGTTACTGAGTAGTAGGCAGTTTTGTTCTTTACATGGAACAAAACTGTGGTACACTAAAGATTGGTTTTAAACTTTTTTTTTTTTTTTTTTTAAATCACAACACAAAAATCCACATAAGACAAAGCACACAGACAGCTACTTCCAACTGTAAGACAAAGTGCAGCAGCTGAATATTCTGTCCTGGGGCAAAACATCCTATCACCTGTCTGCTTATGATATCTGTGAAGATTCATACCTGCCTGGATGTAACAGTTTTGTCTCAATACTCCCACCTTCAATTTCCTTTGTATTGTGTGTAAGCTTTGTATATTTGAGTATACATTTGCACATTCAAACCTGTTGGTTAAGTAAAGCACTGATCGGAAAAAAACATTTCTTGAAAATACATTTTCAACCGTACAGTATATTATAGTGTTTGAGAACTGCATCTGCTTTATTAGTTCTACTAACAGGTTGTCTCCAGAAATGGCAGTGGTAAGGTTGTTCAGCCCACCACTTAGATCCAGGAATATTCTTACAAATTCTTGGATGCATCAACAGGAAATTTAGTTCCGACATATGAAGAAATATTGAATAAAATTTTTTGCTGAAATTTTTTTTCGATCTCCAATCCTAGGCATATATGATGTCATAGCAGATAAACACTGTGCTGTCCCTGTTGTCACAGTCACTGAAAGCACAGTAGCATGCTGACATTAACATTTAGCTCGGAGGACAACTGTGTATCTAAATAAAGCCTCCAGTTTGGCTTTTAGCCTTGTCAACCTCATCCCAGCCCACCAGCACATCCTCTGTATGGGTACTTTGTGATTTAGAAGCCTTAAATTTAGATGTTAACACATGAATAATGTATTATGGAGAGCTTATTCATGGCTTATGTGTGTTGTTTTACAATTGGTTTCCCCTGGCCAGGGGACTCACTTTTGCTTTTCTAACTAGGCTCCAGGAAGCCTGCGCTCACTGCTCCATTCATTATCTACTTGGCTGCGGCTACCTGTTTACATCACTACATTATATTTTGTTTCAGATCTTCAGCATAATTGAGATACTGTTTTTGGGGGTGCGGGGTGGGGAGTGCAACTGCAACAAACAAAACAATCCATCTCTATTGTCATGGAAAGCAGTCAAACTTTGGACGTGTTCATTCCCAGTGGCAGCAGAGGGACGAGTTCACCCGTTCCCTTTTGCCCACCCCCCTCTTTTCGCATCCTCTGCAAAATTTTGACATTTACAAGAGAAACCATTTATCCACCTAAGGCCTAAGACTTTTTGTGGCCACATACTACTGTTTCCTCGTAGTGAACAAATAAAATAGCTTACTGTTAAGTGTAACATTGTTATTATAATTTCCTGAGAAGATAATGACTTTATGGCTTAGCTTATGTAGCTTATATATTATTAATATTGCTGGGCTGTGTGTAAATATTCAGGAACAAACTAAGGTAACTAATTTAACAATTGAATTACGATCTATCTAATTTTACAATGTAAATTGTAACAGCCTGTTAAACCTCTGTCTTTCGCATTGCTCTTTGCAGCCACATACAGTTTATGGTTGCTGTGTTTTAATGACAGTACTAGTGATATATTAATATTTAAAATGTCAAAGTAAAAAAAAATATGGTGTTTAATGTTTTCATGTCTTGTGTCACGACATGTTCTACATAAACAAAAAACTATCCTGTGTGTAACTTACTCAGTATGATATAAAACAAAATAATTCCAGTGGCTAGAAACTGTCTGGGAACTGACTGGTAGCAGAAGTTCCTTTGTCAGCGAGCAGCAGTTCACATTGGCTGTAGAATATCATGACATATCAAGTTGTTTTAGTTCCAGGACGGCACGGTGGTGTACTTGTTGGCACTGCACTGCTGCCTCAATCAAAAACCCAGCAATCCACGGGTTGGCAGTGTGCCTTTCTGTGTGGAGTTTGAATATTGTCCCTGTGTCTACGTGGGTTCTCTCTGGGTACCGCTTCTCTCACCTCCAAAACCATGCATGTGAGGTTAATGGATGACTCTAAATTGTCCATAGGTGTGAATATGAGTGTGAATGGTTGTCTGTCTCTGTATGTCTGCCCTGCGATGGACTGGCGACCTGTCCAGGGTGTACCCCCCCCCCCCCCCCCCCCCCCTCGCCCAATGATAGCTGGGATAGGCTCCCCCACTATAATGACCCTTGAGTGGGCAAGCAGTTAAGAAAATAGATGGATAGATGAATGTATTGGTTCCTCACACTACCATCAGTTGCATTTCTTTACAATGTTGTAACTATTCTTCTCCAGCTTATTAAGGTCGCTTTCCCACCTTAATTCGTTTGGTTTGGCCCGAATCAGTTGATGAGTTTGTAAACTTGTAGCAATTTCTCCTCGGTTCGGTTTCGTTTCACTCACAGAAAAATCCAAACGAACCAAAACCAGTCACTTTAAACTACGTGAGAACGTCCTCTCCACTTATTGGTCAGATTGTCTGCCGCGAGAACAGAAAAAGTAAATACAGGAAGAAGGTAAAGTGTTTGAGCTATTGTATGTTTGTGTGACAGGAGAAAGATGATTTCACTATGAATGTTAATGTGGATTGGTCTTCCCGTTCATTATTGTTTTTTACGTTACATCGCTTGCAGAGTCATCAGACCTGGTGTCTGTGAGGCACTTAATCTCCTCAGGTCTCCACATTTGTCCTTGATTAATCAGACAGCATACTTTTGGTGGACAAACAAAAAATCGGAAAATCTACACACTACACAAAGTCCTCAAATTATGCGATTCATAGCTTTTGGTCCCCTTTTGGTTCGGTACACGTTCTCACCAGGAGGACCGCACCAGAGTTCGCTAGTAGATGAGCAGGTCTGCTTATAAAGGGAGAGGAAACCAGGTGCATGCAATTGGCAATCAACAGGTCAACAGGAAAACCAGGAAGCGAACCAAATAAGGGTATGAGGGATGGACAGGCCGGAAGAGCTGGGATTGTGACAAGTTAAGGGGATTCTACTATGACTCTTTATCAGCCTGGCTACAGTTCTGAAAAGAAACCTGGGGTTGTTATTGTTTGCCTCTAATAATGAGGAGTAATATGTGGTTCTAGCTTTACGGGCTTTTTATATATTATTAAACTATCTTTCCAGACTAGGCATGATTCATCTAAATTGGTGGAACGTCACCTCCTTTCCAGCTTATGTGATGTCTGCTTTAAGCTAGGAATTTGTAAATTGTATCATGGAGCTAGCTTCCTCTTATTTACTAGCTTCTTTTTCAGAGGAGCAACAGTATCGAGTATTGTTCGAAGTGAGGCCGTAGTATTATCAACAAGATAGTCCACTTGTGCTGGAGTATTGTTAGAATGACTGCCCTCCTCTCTATTGGTACATGGCATTTTATTTATGTTGTTATTTTAGTTAAGTTTACTTAAGTTTCTTAATATGTCTATTCTGATGATCTACACCTCTATCTCTCTTTGGATGTGGCAGAATTGGCTCCCCTTTCCCCACTAGAGGAATGTTTAATGGGAATCAAATACTGGTTCTCAGATAGTTTTCTTCACTTGAGTGACAAAAAACGTGAGGTTATGTTGTTTGGTACCAGGCATTGTTCCGTTGAGTCTTTGTCATTTTCTGCGAAGACTGTGGTTAAGAACCTTGAGGTGTGTTCATAGTAAAATGCTGAGGAAGGTGCCGTCATTTTTTGGTCACTACGACCTTGAAAGAGTGATTCATGCTCCTATCAGCTCGAGACTTAACTATTGTAAAATGTATGTTGATATTAACAAGTCTTTTCTTGCTTGTCTCCAGTCTGTCCAGAATGCTGCTGTCCGGTTTCTGACCTCTAATAAATTCATAATATTCATCTTATAATATTGGTACTGTTTGATAACTAGCTTTTGTGCCAGCCCTGGTTGCAGGGGTACATGTTTACCTACATGTACTACAGTTGGAGGCAGATGGCCAAGCTCTGTGGCTTCCGTTCACCAATACAATGAGTGACCTGCCTGTGCAGCATCTTTGTCAACTGTCACCAGCAGGAATATTTGGTCAAGTTGAAAGACCAGGTGTTATGGAGTGCTTTTGATAGTGTCAGTGCGAATTGAGCTTGTAATCTGTTTCCCCAGCTCCAGCTCTCTGTTGCTTGGCTAGCAGTTGGTCACACCAGCAAGAGAAGGCTTCATTTTTTTAGTTTTGACAACACGCTAGATATTCTTTGTTTTTTTTAGAACCTCTTAGTACCTTGAGCGCATTATTTTTTCTGTTTAACTGTGCTGTTGGTGTGGCAATGCATATACTGCACAACTGATTTCTGATAATTACCACTGATTGTAAGGTCTTCAACTAGGATGAATGATCTCTACAAAATTGCATCTCCTTCTTGACTACCATATAATCAGTTATTTGGAAACTCACATTGAGATCAAGATACTTCTTGAGCCACCACATCTCAGGCATAATTGCAGATTATGTGCTAACTTTAATTTAGATTGACCATAAACCTAACTGTTTGTGATATATGGTGGCAAATGTGATTTACTCTGCATCGGGCTAAATGTTCCATACACTAAACTGTTCTCACTCCATCTAGTTCTTCCTCTCCTTGAGCTTAGCACAGACCATTATTATTTATTTTACATTCTCTAATGGAATTAGACCTTGTTTCTAGTCTTTAGCCTAAGTTAGAATAAGGACAGTAATGTGATACAAGCTTGTCATGTTGGCAGGATGACCTAAGGTGGCGTTTTAAATTATTATAAAATACACACAAAAAAAACAGGAACAAATTATTTTAATCATACTTTCTGTTATATTGCAGTTATACAGTCGCAATGTCATCTACTGCAGTTGTCCAGACAACAATTATCCCAAGGGAATCAATAATGAATCATTCATTATTACCTTCTACTAGTCCTGGACTGTACCAAGCATAGATGAATGTAGGGAAGGGGAAATATGGGCAAATATTTTCTAGTTGTTATAGTTTATATAAAACTTTTGTTAAATAAATTTCTTGTTTCTTTGTATTTAAAGAAGTGTATGGATGCTAGCGAACTGTATGTCTAGTGTGTGTGCTATAATTTGTCACATTCACAGTAATGTCTACCCGCCTGTGTCTCATACTGGATTGGCCAGCCAGTATATGCAGTGGCAAAAAAACTTTGTGAACCTTTTGGAATTTCATGGTTTGCTGCATTAATTTGTCATAAAATGTGCTCCGATCTTCATCTAACTCACAACAATAGAAAAAATAATACTGCATTATATGTTTTCAGGTTTTTATTGAACATAACATGTAAACATTCCAAGGATCTAATTGGAGCCAGGAGTGAGCCAACCTTGAGTCCAATCAGTGTGATGATATTGGATGTGTTGCTGAAAGCTGTCCTGCCCTTTAAAAATACAGTTTTGGGTTTACTGTTGCAGCACTGTGGCTACTCTCCCTAGGCGTGGTCGTCCTGTAAAGATGACTGCAAGAGCACAGCGCAGAATGTTACATGAGGTAAAGAAGCATCCTAGAGTGTCAGCTAAAGACTTACAAAAATCTCTGGCACATGCTAACATTTTTGTTGACACATCTACAATAAGGAAAACATCAAACAAGGATGGAGTACATGGGAGGACACCATGGAGGAAGCCATTGCTGTCCAAAAAAAATATTGCAGCACGTTGGAAGTTTGCAAAAGAGCACCTGGATGTTCCACAGCACTACTGGCAAAATATTCTGTGGACAGATGAAACCAAAATTTAGTTTTTGGAAAAAACACACAACACTATGTGTGGAGAAAAAAAGGCACAGTACATCAACATCAAAACCTCATCCCCACTGTAAAACATGGCGGAGGGAGCATCATGGATTGGGGGTTGCTTTGCTGCCTCGGGGCCTGGACGGATTGTTGTCATTGATGGAAAAATGAATTCCAGAGTTTATAAAGACATTTTGGAGGAAAACGTAAGACCATCTGTCTGCCAACTAAAGGTCCACAGAGGATGGGTGATGCAACAGGACAATGATCCAAAGCATACAAGTAATTCAACAAAAGAATAGCTTCAACAGAACAAAATACGCCTTGTGGAGTGGCCCAGTCAGAGTCCTGACCTCAACCCAATTTAAATGCTGTGGCATGACCTTAAGAGAGCCATTCACACCAGACATCCCAAGAATATTGCTACACTGAAACAGTTTTGTGAAGAGGAGTGGTCTAAAATTACTCCAGATCGTTGTGCAGGTCTGATCTGCAACTACAGGAAATGTTTGATTGAGGTTATTGCTGCCAAAGACGGGTCAACCAGTTATTAAGTCCAAATGTTCACATACCTTTTCCACCCTGCACTGTGAATGTTTACATGTTCTGTTCAATAGAAACCTGAAAACATATAATGTTTGTGCACTATTATTTTCAGCAGACTGTGCTTTTGTATTGTTGTGAGTTAGATAAAGATCAGAGCACATTTTATGACAAATTAATGCAGAAAACCATGAAATTCCAAAAGGTACTACTTTACTTTATATATGTTGCAATGTTTGAATGAATAAAAGCCGACTTTTTTTTTCCAAAATATGCTTCCTGTGTCCTGTGTCTACCTACTCGCTCCTGGACAACATGGAAGAGTAATGAGAGTTCTCTGGGAGAAATCCACCTGGGATCATTGGGTTTTTCTAATCCCCTACGCCGATTACGGAAACCAGGTTTCCTGTTTAAATGACAGTTAAGAAATCAGCTTATTCAAGAAAGACAATTGTACGATGACTACTTGAGTGCATGTGAATGCACTGCATGACTTTATATTGCAATCAAGTTCATCAAGATATGATGAATAGCATAGTTACCATAATGCAGTATTACAACTTACACGGAAAGCTTATTGGTATCTAAAGATATAAGCAGTAGGTAGCGCTTCCTTCCCTATCTAATAGTAAGATAACGCCCTGAGCTCATAAACTTTACTTCCCCGAGCTGATTTATGAACACCCCTTTATGTTTAAGTAACGACAGAATGGAATCTCTTTATAAGGGTCTACTGTTCTCGCTCAACTAAAACAAATCAAAAAAACAACTACGTCCCCAAATTATGGCCAAATTTATTAAATAAAAGAGAAAAAGTACTTTTGGTGATCCAAATGAAATATTATCACCAGATTGTTGTCACATAACACTGATACAGGTATTGTGTTCAACCCTTGAATATGCAAACGCGGCACCTTCACGCTGTCGGGACGATCTAGCAGCGGGCCATAGGTTGGCTACAGGAGTCAGTTCATCAGTGAGGTGAACGGTGCCCTTCTACTTTGTTGCCAGAGGAGGTGCCAAGCTTTCTCCTGGTCATATGAAGTGCTATCTGGGAAGTCTAGAAGAGTCTCTTCTCAGGCTAGCTGGTTGTTAGCCCGTAATGCTAATCAAACAACGCTTGTCATCGTTTGCAGAGTCAGTGTATGTCAAAACGACTACTACAGTCCACTGGGCTGTATCAGGTGCAGCAACAGGAGTAACAAGCACAATATTCACCGTAAAAACTGCACTTTTCCTTCTTAATGTCTCTGTGTCCTCTCGTTTACTTTTCTTTTTTCGAGCATAGCCTGCCGCTTCAGCTTGCCCTGTCTCCCCAGCTGAGCCCCAGGCCTCTAAGTTCAGCCGATTAGCCAATCACATTGTGCAGGTCTGATCTGCAACTACAGGAAATGTTTGGTTGAGGTTATTGCTGCCAAAGGAGGGTCAACCAGTTATTAAGTCCAAAGGTTCACATACTTTTTCCACCCTGCACTGTGAATGTTTACATGTTATGTTCAATAAAAACATGAAAACCTATAATGTTCGTGTAGTATTATTTTAAGCTGACTGTGTTTTTCTATTGTTGTGACTTAGATGAAGATCAGAGCACATTTTATGAATCATGCAAAATTCCACATAATCCCAAAGGGTTCACATACCTTTTCTTGCAACTGTATATGTAGGCTGTCACCACTTCTATTTCTGCACCACAAATGCTGACTGGATGAGGAGGGGGTTTAGACCTTTGAAAATCCGCTACCATCTCCTTAGTTTTAGAGGTGTTCGGTAGGACGCAGCTTTTTCAACTCCAGTTCCTTAAGGATTTTATCAGTCATTTGCATCCTCCACCAAGAAGCACTGTGAGCACAAACATTCCCCCCGAATGTGTGGAAGTGATGAACCTCGTTATCAAGATAGTGAACAAAATAATGGGTTAAGCCACCGACAGTTTTGTTCATTGTTAGAAGAAGTCGAAAGCGCATATTCGGATCTCCTGCTGCACAACAAAGTCCGGTGGCTGTCCAGGGGAGAGGTACTGAAACGCTTCGCTACCTGTCTGGAGCATGTGAAAACCTTCTTGGAAAACAAAAGCCTCAGCTATCCTGAACTGGAAGACCTCAATTGGCTGGGAAAGTTTTACTTCATGGTGGATATGATGGGTCACTTGAACACGCTGAATAAAAATCTCCAAGGAAAGGGAAGCACGGCCCTGCAGATGCTGGAGGACGTTTGGCGCAAGATGACAGTGTTTGCACGAGATGCACAAAAAGGTACGCTCTCTCACTTCCCCTTCCTAAGAGAGTTCAAAAAAGCAAACAATCAAATAAAGTTTGATTATTTCCACCATGCCATGCCATCATTGCAAGCTGCATTTGGATAAAGATTCAGTGATTTCAGAAAGGAGAAACCTACTCTCTCTTTCCCTTTCACGCCACTGGACATCGACCCATCCCTGCTGAACACAGTTGCATTCACCGGAGTAAGTAAGCCTGATCTAGAAATTGAACTGGCTGACATAACGGATAAAGATTTGTGGTTAAATAAGTTCGAATCACTGACATCTTGAAGAAGTTGTGCGTCAGAAGTCTACTCTCGCTAAAGAGCACAAATGGAGTGATATGGAAAAGCTCCCACACCCCGACAAACTCGTTTTTGAAACATGGAGTGCCATTCCTGATACATATATCAACATGAAAAAGTATGCATTTGGAGTCCTGTAAATCTTTGGCTCAACATACTTATGCGAGCAAATTTTCTCAAGTATGAACTTCATAAAGTCCAAACACCGCTCCCGCCTCACAGATGAGCCTACAGTCCTGTATGAAGATCAAAGTCACATCTTACAGCCCCGACATAGGGAAGATCTGCAGTGAACTTCAGACACAGAAGTCACATTAAATGGGTAAGAACAATAGCATTTAATAAGTTATTATTTTCCGGAAAAGAAAAAAAAACATTTATTTGTCCGAGCTGATTTATTTTTTTTGTGTATTCGGGTGCTTCAGTTGATTACAGGCTGACCAAAAAACCCGAAGAGGACAAGAGAACACTGACATGGCCTTGTCAAAGACGCTCCTAATTTTATATTTCTTTTTAAAGCTGCTAAGCTGAAGCGAAGTGTTTTATTTATATTAAAGTGGGCTAGTTTTTATTTTACTTTTACACAAATAGAGGAAGGCCTTAAATAGGCCTACAGTTCACAGTTTAATTTATTTAAAAGTAGGCCTACAGATGCACACTGCACTTCTGTTGTATTCAGTGGTTGGAACAGGTAAAATAAAAAAAAGAAAAACAGTTTGCAAGCTCTGTTATTTTTTTGTGGCTCCCAACTTTTTTTTTTTTTGGCAGAATGGGGGGCAAAATGGCTCTTTTGATAACAAAGGTTGCAGACCCCTGGCCTAGACCTTTACAAGAGATGCAGTTCTCCTGACAAACTATGGTCTCTCTGTCAGGTAATAAGTGGTCCAGGAAAAAAATGAGGGGTCAACCCCCATGCCTTTCAGTTTTTCTCTAAGGGTGACTGGTTGCATGGTACTGAATGCACTTGAAAAATCCAAGAACATAATCCTCACATAACTTGCAGGTTTTTCCAGATGGGAAACAATGCACAGATTTTGGAGGTAAAACAGTGTCACAACAGAAGTTGATAAAATCTCTGAAACAGTCAACCTGTCTGTCAATGCCCATGCGCTTCCCTTCTGCTCCCAGTAATACGTTCCAATTGGTGCATTCAAAGCAGTCCCTTAGAGACTCAACTACCTCAGGTGTACATTTTCTGACTGTGATGATGATTGCAGGTTGCTTCTGTAGCGAGGATTTATAACAGGTCTGCCCATTTTGACAGTAACATGACCAGAGTTACACCATCTCTTGTTTATAAATAAAACAAGTCCTCCACCTTTTGTCTTGCCACTTGCTTAAGCATCTCTGTCTGCTTGTACCAGGGTGAAGTTAGGTGCATCCATGTAGGAGGCTTCAGAAGTTTTGATTGAACCAGGTCTCTGTACAACACAATAAGGCAACACTCATAAAATTATCTCTGGTTCCTAACAAATGCCTCCAGCTCCTCCCTTTTTTTTTTCAATATAGAGTTGAAATGTCCCAGGATGATGGATGGCAGGAAAGGTTTGAATCTCCATCTTCTAGCCTTTAGTTTAGCACCAGCTCAGCATTCACGAACAGACCACTTCAGCTCAGCAGGAATGGGGTTATATACTCCAATCTTGCAGGTCATTTCTTCTTCCCACAGCAATATCCGTAGGTGATTAGCAAAATATAACACTAATTATCAATAAATATGTCAAAAAGCTAGACAGTTTTCAGGAGCTACAAGTCTTTGCTGCCAACTGCTTGGCACAAATTCTAAAAGTTCAAAGCAAGTGTTTTCTGTGTTTTCACTTACCATCTTAATTAAAATTTGTAAATATTAGCAAATTCACTTTAACACTTAAAAAGTGTTAAAATGTTGAAAAGGGACGGAAGCAAACAAGGCCCTGCTGGGCACCTATTAGTTTAGTGCCATTGTTGCTTCCCTCAAACTTCATCTGCTGTGTCTCACCTCTCTAATTGTTTATTATTATTACACCATTGATCTACTCTGCAATTTTTGTACTTTATTTTAGACTTGTCTATTGTTTTTCATGCAGTCCAACTGGAGTCCCTTGCTATGCTCGCCTGACATAATCCTGTTGTCCAACAGACCTTTTTTAATCAGTGTGGCTAAATTAAGCTATCTGTGCTCTGCTGCTGCCAGTGACAGCATTTGACAAGGTACACCCTCACCTCAGCATTGAGCAATTTCTGATACCATTAGAGCTTACTAGTGTCACTCTCCACACCCTGCTAGAGTTAAGCTACAGGTTTGCTTGTGGGAAATGACAAGATCATAGCCCAAATGACAGAGTAAGGGTATATGTGTTATTCATGTCCACAACAATTTAATTCACTTGAACTGCCTGAATGAATTTGGGGAGAATAAATATGTACTTTGTTGATCAAAGTTTAAGCAGGGCTAACCACGGTTCACTAACAAGCTTACTTCCTACCTGGGGTGGCTGTGGATCAATAGGTAGAGCAGTTGTCTGCCAATCATAGGATCAGTGGTTCGATTCCTGGCTGCCCTGTCACATGCCAAAGTGTCCTTGGGCAAGATACTGAACCCCAAGTTGCCCCTGATGAGTCAGGTCAGCTGCATAGCAGCTCTGTCATCAGTGTGTGTGAATGTGTGAATGAGATGCAGTGTAAAGCACTTTGAGTACCAGTTAGGTAGAAAAGTGCTATATAAGTGCAGACCATTTCCACTAATTTACCCCTTGTACATTAGCTAGGTAGTTGTGACCTAATATATATTTAGCCAAATTGCAGTAACTAAAGTAACAGTAATACAAAATTAAATTAAATTCAGTTTATTAATATAGCGCCAAATCCCAACAAAAGTCATCTCAAGGCACTATACAGTGTAAATTTTAAGACTTATACAGAATATTACAATATACAGAATTAAGTAGAAAACCCAGTAATCCCACTTGATTGGGATAACAATACAATAACGCTAAACCCTTATACTATGTTTTAGCTGATATTTAATCTGTATTGCAAATTGATGGGATTATCAAAGACACTGTGGGTCACTCTGTCACTCTGTCTCTACACTAATTATACATAGCCTAAATACTGTTTAGATAAATAATAGATAAATATTACTCTTACCACTGTCAATAATTTATTTCTTTGTGTGTAATCTATTGGTTGCCAATTAATCAGATACTTTTTCAATGTTTTAAAAGTAAACAACTTTTTCTTTCAACTTTGAAGTTAATATTAGAGTGATTTTTTTGGAGGTATTTTTTTATTATAATTTTTTTTTTCCCATTTGTCTTTCTTCTTGATTTTCTCATTTTCTTTTAAATGGCAGACTAAAGAGGAGTCTTTGATATCCACCCAGAAAAACATGAGCATCTGGGAGATGGTGAGAAACAAAACACCATTTGAATTATTTGCCTTTGAAGCTCAATTCATGCACAGTTTTTGCGTATCAGCCACTGTGACTTGAGCAGCATGTCCAAACTTTTTCTGGAAGTCTCACACTCAGACGGATTTAACTCCAAATAGTCTAAAACTGAGCCAATTAGTGAGTCAATCATCCATGAACCACAGGGTCACTGGTCAACCTCCAGTACTTTTTCACATGTCGAAGTGTTGATCGTGTCCTTGGATAAACTACTATACCACAAACACTTGGTGTCATAAATGACCTAACACAAAGGTAGTCTGTCTGTTGGTATCTGGAAGTCTCACAGGATATTATCTTCGTCAATCTCAACCTCCTATGGAGGTGGACCCATTTTGAAATTGGGACCTTCAGGGATTCCATGTATGCCTTTCTGTTATGAGCTGGATTGTCTGAGGGGCATCTTTACACAGCCTTATTTTACTTGTGGCTTCACCATGGTTCACATATGAATTTGTTTTGGTTTTTAACAGCAAAAGAAGTGACTTATTGTGATTGTAGTTGGACTTGAAAAAACTGTTGTCATCGAAATTTCACACAGGCATGTTATTTATACCCTTCAAGGTCTACAGACATTTATGGAATTCATGTTGTTTGCTGTCTTACGGGGTGGCAGTGGCTCAGGAGGTAGTACAGTCATCTACCAATTGTGGGATCGGTGGTTTAATTCCTGGCCCTAACACATTCTGCCAGCATGTTCCTCTGTCTCCTCTCCTCCATCAGAGGAGGCACATCAGGGAACACATTTATACATTTGTTATGAGTAATGGATCTCATGGATATGCAATTTAGCTTAATGAATGTTTAGTTTTTTTTAATTGAGCTCTGTGAAAACAAACAGGGCCACTTACAAAAAAAGAAACGAAATAGATGAAAGACTAGCACTGTTGCCTTACCAGCATAGACTCAAATGACTGAAAGGTTTGTCATTATTAAGCAGTCTGTTGAAACAGTCAGTGTAATTACTTTTACCCATAATAACAGCAGCCAAAGAATAATGGCCACTGCACACATTTTCCCCTAATAAATGCATGTCTCTTTCAAAGGTTATTTACTTAAAAAAGTTTCAGCATAGTGCCCACTCTGTGCAGCTGCGAATTCTCAAAATCTGTGTTATTTAATTCCATCCAGGGTTTTATTTATAATTGGTATAGAAACTTAATTCAATTCAATTCAGTTTTGTTTGTATAGTGCCAGTTTACAATACAAGTCATCTCAGGCACTTCACAGTGTAAGGTTTAAGACCTTACATAGTATAATTATATAAAAAATGATATGGAAAACCCAACAATCCCATTTGAGCAAGCTTTAGTGGGCAGCAATCTGCCTCGACGTGAAAGTGAAAGAGGAGAGAGAAAAGAATAGCAACAATCTGCCTCGACGTGAAAGTGAAAGAGGAGAGAGAAAAGAATAGCAGGCAACAAAAACAACAACAAGCAGCAAGAACATTGGGCAGGTCAACTGGATTCTGGAGATATACAGCTCCAGGCCGAGGATACCTGCAGAAAAATAAAGAGAGGAGGAAACATAACTACAGGAGAGAGAAGACACAAAGTTAATGACATGCAATGGTGGCATTTAAATGGATAGAGGAGAAAGGAGAGAGGAGAGGAGCTCAGTGTATCAATAGAGGTCCCCCAGCATCCTAACCTATATCAGCATAACTAAGAGATGGTTCAGAGTCACCTGACCCATCTCTAACTGTAAGCATTAAGTCTAGTCTTAAATGAAGAGAGGGTGTCTGCCTCCCGAACCTGAACTGAGCTGGTTCCACAGGAGAGGGGCTTGATAGCTAAAGGCTCTGCCTCCCATTCTACACTTGGAAACTCTAGGAACCACAATTAAACCTGCAGCCTGAGAACAGAGAGTTCTGCATGACAAATATGGAACTATGAGGTCTTTAAGATAAGATGGAGCTTATTAAGTGCTTTATATGTGAGGGACAGAATTTTAAATTCAATTCTGGATTTTACGGGGAGCCTATGGAGAGAAGCTAACGTAGGAGAAATATAATCTCTCTTGCTAATTCCAGTCAGAACTCTGGCTGCAGCATTTTGGATTAACTGGAGGCTTATTAAGGAGTTATTGGGACATCCTATTAATAATGAATTACAATAGTCCAGTCTAGAAGTAACAAATACATGGACTAGTTTTTCAGCAACACTTTGGGACAGGATCCTCCTAATTTTAACAATGTTTCTCAGGTGAAAAAAGGTAGTTCTAGAGTTTTCTTTTGTGTATGTAAGTAAAGTAGACATCCTGGTCAAAGATAACTCCAAGATTTCTTACAGTATTACTTGAGGCCAATACTAAGTCATTAAGGGTAAAATGTAATTAGACATAGTGTCTCTGAGATTTATAGGCCCAAACAAAATAAACTCTGTCTTGTCTGGATATAGGAGAAGGCAATAAGAAGACATCCAGGCCTTTATGTCTTTTAAGCATGCTTGAAGTGTGACTAATTGATATATTTCTTCTGGTTTCTTAGATAAGTATAACTGGGTATCATCTGCATAACAATGCAAATGTATAGAGTGATTTTCTAATAATATTGGGGGGACATATATAGAATAAAAAGAAGTGGCCCAAGCACAGAACCCTGTGGAACTCCGTAGCTAACTTTGCTGTGCATGGAAGACTCATCATTAAGATGTAGAAACTGGAATCTATCTGATAGATACGATTTAAACCACCCTAGTGCTGTTCCTTTGATCCCAATGACATGTTCCAGTCTAAGTAATAAAATGTTGTGATCTATAGTCTTGAATGCAGCACTAAGATCTAACATAGCATATTTGTAAGAATAGATTGATCTGATCTAATATGGACGTGCTGATCAAAGGTAAGACATCTTTGAGGAGTCTAGTCGGAATGGGGTCTAAGGGACATGTTGATGCTTTAGAGCAGGGGTATTCAACTAAAATTTAAAGAGGTCCGGTTGCACAAATTTTTTGGAAGCAAAGGTCCAGAAGATTATATTGTCTATTTACTGTGATATAATATTAAGTAGCCTGCATGTAATCAATACTTGACTGTCAAATCAAATTAATTTGGTACAATTCAAAAACCTTTTGACAAATTTATTGTTACATAATATTGAACTGAACATGTAGCTCAAGATCCTGTTGGACTGGTTATACTGGGCTCTGAGCAACTTTCTAGCAACTTTCTGTGATCCCACTTCAGATTTGAGTGGGTATGTGTGTTCAAAACCTTTGTGTTTTGTCTCATAATGCCGTTTGACATTGGCACTTTTCATAAGAGCCACAGTTTCTGAACATATCAGACACAAAGGTTTAGTGCTCCCAGTGGGTAATATGACCAGACAGGAGTCTATTCATTCTGGATTAAAAACTCTCTGATTAAAAGTCTGCAGTCCACTTTTCTCTTTTTGGACATTTTCATATTCATCTCTTCCTTTTTCAGTCTCACCATCCCTTTCTCAACTTTCTCCTCTCTGTCGTCTGTATCTCTCTCCTCTCTCTGTCATCTGTATCTCTCCTCTCTGTTATCACCGTCTTTGTTTATTAATTTCTTTCCAACCTTGAACCTTTCATCTACTGTTAAGTCGCAAATTTTACCACCTGTGATCCACAGGATCGATTGGCTAAGTGAAGTCACGTGGTAAGGGGTCTACACTTATATAACGTTCGGTTTGGTCTGTAGCTCCAGGCCCGTATGGGACAGCTTCTGGGTCCGGGCCGCGGTCCGCCTGTTAGTGACCTCTGGTTTAGAAGGATTAATTACTGAAATTAATTCAGAATGATCTACGGGGAGGAAGCAGTCTAAGTACGAGCATGGTCTTAAAAATGAATCTAAAGCTGTACAAATGAGACCATCCATGCCATATGCAGGGAGGATCTGATCAATTTCTAATAGATGTTTCTAATAGTTATGATTTTATTTGTAAAGAATTTCATAAAATCATTGCTGCTAAGGATTAAGGGGATACTAGGCTCGACAGAGCTATGACTCTGAGGGCTTTTTTATATATTATTAAACTATCTTTCCAGGCTAGGCAATATTCATCTAAATTGGTGGAACGCCACCTCCTTTCCAGCTTATGTGATCTATGCTTTAAGCTACGGATTTGTGAATTTTACCATGGAGCTAACTTCCTCTGATTCACTAGCTTCTGGGTTTATTTACATTTTGGGTAAAAACAATGGAGTCTAATAGTGAATTTAATGCAGTGTTGAGGCAGTTATCATCAACATCTACATTCTCTGATTGGTTGGAAATTGATATTACCTTAAAACACTGATGGCACAATCTCACATGCTCTTTGAATGTATCTGAAAAATGTCAGACATTTGTGAATGATCATGCCACAGGTGTTGCTTATAGATATGTATGTTTGTATTTGGATTAGCAATTACTATTTGTCCCTAACTATTCCTCCATAACAGAGCCAAATGTTGGTGCTTAGAATGTTCTGATGTAACTACAGAGTTGGTGTCAGTTTAGTTTTGCCCATCTGCTCCCTATCCTGGTGGTTTGGGCTTGACTGTGCAGCCATTAACCAGGGTCACCAGCTGCTAGAGCATCGGTGTGCTGGCAGCTCCTCATGTTCTCCCAGACTACGTGTCACCCACTCACCCTGGACACATATATACACGTATATGAGCCAGCAACACAGCGGTGTGAGGTTACAGTGTCACAGTCATTAGAAAGGAGGTCAGAGTGCTGTAATGACTTCCATGCTAAAAAGCCTGCTTCCTGTCAGCAGTGCCACAGGTCATCAGATACATTATCATCATCATGGGACTGGCTATTTACTCTGGCCAAACAATGTCAGGGCTGCATGGTGCTCAGGGTAGAACTTCGAGTCACACCTCTAATTACTCTGGATTTACAAGAAGAAGATGTGAAAATGTTAACCACTGGTGACCTGTACACATTGGTTGATTAACCAACAATTGTCAAGAAATAATCTCTACAATGTGTTACAATGCATTTATTCCACTTGACCTGACCTCACTATTTTCCTGATACCTTTGTGTGAAGATCAGCTCCTACATCACTTAAACTCCTTCCTTTGTATTCCGGAAGTTGAGTCCTGGCAACTGGACTTCCTTCTTGTTTAAAATGTAAAATGTTTTACTACTCATTCATGTAGCTTCTTTAATCTGAGAATAGTTAGTTATACACCTCAATTTTATCCTCCAGGTTGGTGTCACACCTGCATGTGTGAATTGGGCCTGATTTTCCTGGAGATGGATGAAAGGACAGCATAATAAATAGAAGACAGGTTGTGTCTAAGGCCTCCACCTCTGTTGAGTGAGGGGGTGTTTATTTGCATGTAATGCTTCTCTCACAGCTCTCTCAAACTACTTGTCTTCTCTATTCAATATGTGAACACCATTGTCCTCAAATGAGTGTCCTTTGTCCTTCTTTTGTGCTACTCAAACTGTAGTTAATTTTACCAATAACTACAAATGTCCATGCTACTTTGATACTTTGAGGGCTCCATCAAAGAACCAAAGACAAAGCAGAATCTTTAACTTTAGAATCATTTTCTATAACTGGTAAAGAACTGAATAGTCGGTACAGTAAACAGTAAAACAGTAAAAATAACTAAAATAACCAATAATTTATATAGTATATGTTGTGGGAGGATCATGGTTAAAAAACAACGTTGATTATTGGTTTGAATTTGAAGTTATATAAAAAACATTTAAGTTTGCAGAACATAAGCTTGTAAAAAACTGTAAATTTTTATTGAGCAATGTACTTAAAATTTAAGTGGCAATAACCATAGTGTGAAGCATGTAAAATTTTGTTTTGTTTGGTGCATTTGCAGATTATGTAATATGCACTAGATATGAGTGTATAGGCCAGATTTAGCATTTTGATTCTTCTCTTGTCTTTAGTGTGTAGTTGTAAATGGTAAATGGTCTGCACTTATATAATGCTGTTCTACCTAACTAATGGGCATGTAGGAGTACAGTATGTCCATTTAATGGTTTAATTCAACATGGTAGAAATTGTACAATTCTTAACTAAACTTTTTATTTTGTAGCTTTCTGCTTCATTTCCGTAATTAGGGCTGTTCAGTGCAAAAATGTTGAAACAATATTCACTGCCCGTACAAAGAAAAAATCACCACCTGGATTTACAGTAATTAAGCAAATAGGTAAGAGCCTCTCATTGGATAATTACTGAATGGATGATTGTGTTTCAGCTGGCAAAACGTTATTACCTTAACATATGCAGTGAGTAGCTTCTCATTTCTCACACATCTCACACTTCTGACTTGTCTGACTGTATGGCTAGGCTATAATAATATAAACATATTTATTTTTACATTTTATTTTTATTAAGATCTCTCCTCCCTCTGCATTCCATGAATGATCGTATTGTAATATCTCACCAACAGATACTACTACCTCTGAAAGCTGTGGATTCCCTGAGTTTCCTTCACCATCAGTCTTTCTGTTTAATTTGCTGTGTATTGTGGAATATTAAAGTTTTATTTACTGACAGTGTAGGCAGGCAGATATGTAACACTCCTCTTTCCAGGAGGATGATGGCTCTACTTTGGCTGTGATGAACATCCCCCAATTTTTCCATCAAACCTCTTCTAGCTCTCCTAGCTATTGCAAACCCCATCATAATGTGGCCCCAGGGTTTCACGTCAGATCAATTCCAGTTCCCAGCCTGGCCATTTTTCTTTTTCTGTCTGTTTGTGTGTTTGTATCTTCACCTGTATATCTTTGTTTTTGCACCCCTGTAGCAGTTTGGGAAGAATGATGTGTAGTCATAAACAATAAAACTGATTTCTTTTTCTAGTGCATTTCCTTCCCTTGCTCCATTACTCCAGAGTAAACTTCCAACACTGCAATCATTTATTTGTGTGTTCTGTGTGTTTTTAGGTGAGGAATGGGGGAAGGGTGCTGGTTACTAAAGCTTGCACCAGGCAGTATAGATCACAAAGATGAGGGACAAGGCATCCCACTGACATATGTACACACTGAGAGTTTGTACACTACCACTCAATAGTTTGGGATCACTTGCAATATTTTTTGTTTTCCAAAGAAAACTACATTTACATGCAGTTCATAAACACAATTGAAATTATCAGGTGATCTTTAATGACTGAGCTACATTTTTATAAAATGTCCTAGCAATTGTCTGTCCCCACAGGTCCTCAACTGGCAGCTGCACTAAATAGTACACGTCAAACACCAGTGTCAGCATCAACAGTGAATGAGAGATTTCAGGATGCTGGACTTCATGGCAGAATTGACTAGAAAAAGCTGCAACTCAAACTGGCCAATAAAAACAAAAGACTGAAAAGGCCAAACAACAATCAACAAACATTGGACACTGTCAGACTGGAAGAAGGTGTTGTGGACAAATGAGTCCAAGTTTGAGGTCTTCTGATCAAACAGAAGAACATTTGTGAAAAGCAGGACATGGACATTCCATGTAGCCACCCCTTTTATCAATTTTATAAAGACAAGGATAGTTTCTGAAGCAAGGGGAAAGCCAGGTAAAGAGAGGAAAGAGAGTGTACAAAGATGACAAGACAATAAGAGAAAGCTCTAATAACTCAGCCTATAGAGGGCAGGCTGTTCTAGCTAAATCGCACCCTCTCCTCCTTGTCAAGTTGATTAACCCTGTAATATATTATGCATCCTACAGTGGAAGTGAAAATAACTTTTGGAAATGGGAGCTGTGTAGAAACATCGAACTAGAGCAACCTCTGAGATTGGTCTACAGGAACATTGGTTCTCAAGTAATCCTTTTTATCTCTGAGATTGTTTTGAATTTATTGACACATCAGCTTTCAGCATTGCAATGAATGCATTATGTGACTCAATTAATAATATAACTTTTTTTTTAAATATAATTTCTGTGAATAGAGCATTATAGGAATAGTTTCCATATGGCTTTCAGAGATGCATAATTTACTTACATTTGACGTAATACTACTAACATTGTAAGATGCAGTACTTTAGTTGGATTATATTTCTCTGATGGCAGTAGCTGCTTGTTGCTTTGCAGATATAAAATAAATGTTGCGCTTTTAAAATATGTAATATAGTGTTCAGATTTTAAATTGAGCAACATAATGTAGGGTATGTGAACACACCACACATACATAAACACTAGATGCTTTCACTTAGACTAAAACCTGAGTCTTATTCTGATCTTAGCCACAGTTACGTCCCTAATTTGAAAACAGAAAATATTGATGTATAGTAGCTTAATGATGGCAACTTGGTACAGCTGATGCAAATAAATATTATTTATATATTATTTATAATAAATATTATATATGCTTCTAACTTATATTGTGGAAACAGAAAATAGTTTGTCTCAGTATTAGCTATTAGCCTTTACTATTATTAGAATATGGGCATTCCTCAAACATAGTTCTCATTTGTAATCATCATTCCACATTAGCATAATACATTAAACTGCTGGTAACCATGGCAACATGTTACACTGCCTTGACTTTACCTGAATACAGATACAGCAAATGAAATTACAGGGTATTAGGTGGAATGACGTCAATAGAAATAAAATAGAAATTTTGCTATGCTTGCTTTTTAGCTACGCATCCCCTGTTTGCAGTTCTCATAGATCCCTAACCTAAAAAGAAATTTTAAAGACAACTCGGCTATAAAAGTTTATCTCACTGAACTGATGCAAATTACATTCCATATACAAGCTACTTAGACAACATCTATAGTAAACATGATGGCTACATGTACACATTTTTACATAGACAAGGAAGATGAGGAATATTCCTAATGTTTTATAGTGGACACGCCCTCTAAATTGGCTTACCTGTTGTCCAAAATCGATTATATGGCCTCCTGAACAGTCTTTTTTGCTGTCTCTTTGCTGTAATCATTCATAATGATAAGGAGCCACAGAAGTGATTATGTGTGCGCCACACCCACTTTGCAGTGTGAAACTAAACTATTGTGAGATTTATAGGTTTGCGTGTACTAAATCACTTGCAAACTTGATACCAAATGCAAAAAATGGCACAAGCTGATATACTAAGCATGCACAATGAGGACTTTGAAATGTGCAAAATAGTGCACACTGTGAATTTTGCACCTTTGCCTTCATAAATATGCAATGTGCTTTTGCCCGAGTGTACAAAATACAGTGAGGAGAATAGGCAAATAGACACACAATGTGACTTATCAAGCCTGAAAGTGATTTGCAGTGGCTAAGATTGCACCTGAATTTAATACTATTGAAAGGCAAGTGCAATATGCTTGCACACAGATGGCTGTTGTTAGGATGCGTAGAAGAAATTAGATAATGGGTCCAAAATGCATTTTTACAATGCGTGTGTATTTGGAATGGGGTTGTGGTGTTATAGGAGGGACACTCCGCTGACACCTTCCAATCTCCAAATGATTCACTGTGCCCCCTCAACCACAGGCTGAGCATTTAGCACTTAAATTTGATTAATTATAGCACATCATAATGTCTTAACATTTAGTTAATCCACAGTACAATGATAAATGTAATACTCAAACACACTTTTGGGCCATAGACACGCAATGCTCCACAACACGCAATGCTGAACAGGTTCTGCTAGTGGCTGAGAAGGACATAACCCAAAAACCAACAAACAACTGAGTTAAAAAACACAATTTTTATTAGGTTTCTCTCATAAAAAAAAGAAAAAAGAATCATATAGTTGATGAATTAAGACAGGATGGGTCATGTGTGTGCATACACGTTATATCCCCTATATGATCTGTTGACTCTGCTTTCTGTCCACTGAATGTGGCCAAACATGATTTTTATGTAGTTGCCCAAGAATTATAGGAGCGATCTTTCCATAAAGGACTTCTTACTCATGAATCGGAAACAGCTCTTCCTATAGCACATCACTTTGATTTTCTCTTTGACTTAGATATTTTCCTTGCCTTGTAACTCACTTGTAAGTCACTTTGGATAAAAGCGTCTGCCTAATGACTAAATGTAAATGTAAATGTAAAGCTCTTCTTTCTGCATTACTTCCTGAAATTCTGTTGCTGTAACTCATCAAAGTGATTATTATGTTCTCCCACTAACTTTTATTTCCTCTGAATCGAATTACTCTCCTAAATCTCAATGGTGGAAACAAGTGAAATACGCAATATCCTCATTTGAATACAGCCTCCACTATGCAACTGTTATGAATAGTGCAATTTTTAGTAGTTCACTTGCAACATTCCCACAAACGAAATGTGCATTATTCAAGATGACACAATTTAGTACTTGCTATTTGGGATCTTAGTAAATCAGAGCCAGATAGTAAACATTTTGGGTAAATGGAGATCAGTGTTTTCTATCTTTAAAATGTTTGTTGGAGATCAAAATGGCCAGAAGGAAAGCCACAAAAAGTGTGGTTCATTTCACTGTTTTTGTTTGACGCTAGTACACATTATTGTTCATTTTTGTTTGTACTCAGTTGCATTTACATGACCAAACAACAACCGTGAACCAGCTAATCACGGATGAAAGCTGCATATTCAGTACTTATTTGAATGAAAGCATGTCAGTATTACTTTTTACAGCATTACTGTATAAATGGACAATTGTGAATGTTGCAGCAGTAGCTTGAGAAGTTTTAATTGCCTTTTAAATGTGTTATTTTAGTTTGAAATAATCATGGTAAGTCCTGTGAAGCTGACTACAGCATGTCAGGGAGACCTACAAACTCTTTTCTTCATTTGTTATTGGTTTTAAATATAAAATTTATATTCTTTTATTATGGATGCATGCTTATGCATTGATGGATACTGTGGGCCTGGATGGATTGGATGATCAACAGTATATGTATTAATATATGAGTGGGTGTTTTTTGGGACTGTATATTTCTCTTAGTCACTCAGCACAGATTTCTTTTTTAAAGAAGAACAACATGCCATACTTTTATTAACACTGTAAATACTAGTTATTTGTTTTGTTGTGGCAACTGACAGACAGATCACTGCTTTTTAGGAGGGAATTATTAAGGCTATCCACACACACACACACACACACACACACACACACACACACACATAACTGCAGTAGAGTAAAGCTTTCCCTCCTGACAGTTTTATCAATATTTCCTCTCATCAGAGCGCTTGGTCAGCAAACGTCACTAAAAGGCCACTGCTGCCCGGCTAACTGCCTCATTAAAAGTTTGGCAGGGCATGGAGGGGAGCTGGTGGTGCCCAGAAGGGGCCCTAGGTTGACTTAGCGAGTGCCCAAGGCAGTACTCTCTGGAGATCAACTCTCATCAGAAACTGACCCTAGTCACCGACCCTGTCT
This sequence comes from Anabas testudineus, assembly GCF_900324465.2. Classification (NCBI taxonomy): domain Eukaryota; kingdom Metazoa; phylum Chordata; class Actinopteri; order Anabantiformes; family Anabantidae; genus Anabas; species Anabas testudineus. The sequence goes on along the minus strand of NC_046614.1, from coordinate 3,198,235 downwards.
ATTTACACCTCATTCAGACAGGCAAGAGAAGGCATATCAGTCTGTCTCTTTCCATCCTTCTCTCTACCTCCACCTTTCTCTATCTCTCTTTCTTTCTAGTCTCTCTGCTATGACTTAAAAGCTGGTAGAAAGGACAATCTAACAGAACAGAACTGAGAATACAGTACATACAGATGTATAACTGAAGACAGTAATCCAATGAGTAGTGATTGTACATTCTGATCGTTTTGGTCTTTTACTGATACTAAAAAAAAAAACACACACACACACTTAGAATCTTTCTTTTGTCTCCAACTGCTACAGTGAATTCCTATCCTATGTGAGTATCAACCCACAACGCTCTACTATACTACTCTACTCTACTGCACTACGCTACTAACAAGTGAGTTTTTTTTTTTTTTTATATAATACATTGATTGCAACTTCATTCTTAAATTAATACTCACAGTCCATTTGCAGTGTACAGCTATCTTTGAGTGTTTTCTCCTAAAAACAGTCACAATGGCACATGACCAACATTCATAAATGTAGTGACGTTTATAACTGGTGATGCAAAACCTAATGTAATATAACAAATTGCACAGCACAAATCATGACCTCTTTCGACAAAAATTAGCAAAGACCAAGCACCCTGGTGCATTTCACATAACCAATCTAGCTGGGTCAAGACCACATATTTCCTGTGCTGGAATTTGCCAAGGAGGGATGGAGGTTTACATTTTTCTAAAATGCGCTAATGTCAGTAAAAGTATATATCCTGTTCCGAGTATTATTTTTTTCACTATTATTTAGCTCACTCTTTGCTGTTTTTAGTGCAAACACAAGAGGGATAGAGTAAAATGGGGGTGTCCTAGAGCCAGGGACATAGTGGGTGGCCATCTGCCTTGACTGTTTTAGTGTGTGAAAGGAAGAAAGAGAAAGCAGCTGCAAAAACACTTTGGTAGGACCAGTAACTGGACACTGGAAACATACAGCTTAGAGGCTGGGGATACCTGCAGAAAGGTACATAGAGAGGGAGACAGATACTGCAGGTTACTTGTACTAGTATATATGGTATTCTATACTACAGTAAGCCAGTAGTAGTATTGTATACCAGAGTAGCATATAATGTAATATAGTATAGTCGTATAGTATTATATATAATGTAGGATTCTAGAATAGCATATATAGCAGACTGTTCAAGAGTTTGTGAATTTTGGGGATGGTTATAAAATAATGACTATTGGGAAGATGAGGGAAATAGAAAAGTTAGAAGAGCTGTTTCATGTGCTTACTTTAGACCAGTAACAGTTACTTGGTCTTTTTCAAGCAAACTGTTAGGCTACACTAAGCCAGGTTTTCACAAATAAATCAGATTGCTGGTCAAGTAAATATAGCAGTCAAAAGTTGATCCAACTTAAATAAATGTATTGTTTGTAAAACACGCTTTATTTCACTTGAAATTATCAAGTTGTGTGAAATAACAATTCATAGAAGTCTATACTAAACGAAATTGTCAAGTTATTTAAACTAAAATGAAGTGTAAGTGTACAACTATAATTAGGTTTTTAGTAGTACAAGCCCTAGTCCACTTTAGTTTCGTTACTTTTTCCAATTAAGGTTACCTAATTAGGAAGATTATAATTGTTGATGTGCAATAAAGACAGATATGTTTGATCCACACACATAAGACTTCATAGTACAGTACGTTAGCTGATTTTAACAGTATCAGTGATCCAGACCCTGTGTTTGGTACACAATTTTGTGACATTTCCCACCCATTGTTTTCTTTACAGAATCTTTAAGAGGTAAACGTTTGCATAAAGATGTGAAATTTTACTTAATACACAGTCTTCAGAGAAATGTCTCAGTTGCTTCTGGTTATCTGTCATAGGCAAATACAGATGTGGCCACAAGGGAGAGGGATAAAAACAAGAGAGAACGTTCAGCGCATTACAAAACAATAACGCCAGGATATCCTCGATAAAGGAAATTGAATTCTAAAACACCATTTGTAGGAAGAATTGTCTGCTTTTTATTGTGTACCTTAGGGGCAGGCAATGGCAATGATGAGAGCAGTCATAAACAAGCCATAATCATAATGTGAATCTCTGTTCACATTACGTCCGGTTTTTATGATGGCAAAGAAACTGTGAGCACTCAGTCCTTCTGCCCTCAAACAGACACTTTAGTAGAAATTTAAAAATGAAGATGGGGAGCAATATAGATTGTATTGAGACAGTAAAGAAAAAGTGAAGGATACAGGAAAGACAAAAAGGACAAAAGATAGAAGTTTCATTCAAGATGGAGGAAATGATCAAGAGTGTTGTTTCCTCTCTCTTCTTAATTCTGCTGGGTGTTTAACAGATGGAGGATGACAGTGGATGTCTAATGAGTTTTCACATAGGCAGTAACTTGCTTTGCCAGGAAAGGAAACACATGGGTAAATATTCTACAACACTTGTAGAGTCCCTCCTACTGAGGTACACAAATTTATCCATTACCGCTTACTAGGCTGGACACATTTCTAAGAAGCTGCTTGTAACAGTGCAAACCTCACATGCAGTGAAAAGCTATTTTCCTTCACCTATTCAGGTTTTAACCTTCTTTGAATATGTTTTGACAATTGAAATTGAAAATGTAATGTGAATCATAGCATCAAAAGAGGCAGAAGAGCACTAACCTGACCTGTGACATCACTTACAGAAACAATTATTGTATGGAATGTGAAGCAGGTCAGTATAGGTGCTGGTTTATCACTTCACAATATGATCAAGGAGAATGGGATACTCAGTAAAGATACAGTAAGTGCATGTGTTTGTCAGACTCAAACAGAAGATCCACCTCAACAAAGTGACCAATGGACAAGCAGCTTGCAGGCAATGATATTTTCAGTTGTTGCTGAAATTAGGTTTTTAAAGCAAAATCTAAAATTGATGAAGGCAATCCATTGCAGTGTCAGTGAGTTTGCATATGTTTGATATACACACACTCACAGAATTTGCCCATCTACTCTATTGTTAGCTTCAGTTTCATCAGTCATTAGTGACATCTTTACAGAACACTTTTATTATGTGTGAAATTAAAATGTGACCTGATGACATTGACCACTATATGCTGCGGTCAAGCAGTAAAACCCTCTTTGAGTAATTCAAGTAATTTATTTCAGATGTGTTTGGTGTAATTTGCAACACATGCTCATGTGGATAACAAAAAACAACAGTGAATGTGGCTGCACACAAGATAAAAGTACACTAGAAAATACAAGAACAAAGTCATTATAAAAATTGGGAAAGTACGAAGACACATTCATTACCACATGGTCAGGCAAAAAAACTTAAAAGGCAGCGAGACAAGAAATCAAAAAGAGAAGATTTGGCGCAAAAAACTAAGTGATGAAAGAACACAGGAGACACAAAAAGTACAAAGTGCAACTCAAGAACAAAGGTGCAGCCAAAAGACCAGGAGAACACTCACAAGGGTGAAGGTACTAAGTCCGTAATACAAAGTCAGATCTAAGAGTAGGCAAAGGTCCACAGCACCGAGCTAGCAATGGTCAAGGGCAAAGCAAAGGCAAAGTATGGGGTGCAACAAGTGCAGACACAAGACCAGAAGCAAGGTCGGAGACTGGCTGCAGAGCAGCATGAAAACTGACAATCTAGAAGCATGGTGTAGAGTAAGGGGAGCGTATGAAGGGTTGGCGCACAGGTATAAGAGGTCTGGTGATCAGAGTAAGTGAGCTGAGGGAGGACACAGGTGACGCTGGTAATAATGAGGGAGAAAGGCAGGACAAAAAGATAAATCGGGCAGGGCCAGGCAGGGATCATTAGGTGAAACGATGTAAGGAGATGGTGTGAGCAGATGTAATAGTTGCACCTCTGCCAAACCCTCCAACCCTGTAAATTGGGTCGTTAAGTGTGGCCAACATGGAGGTTGTGTGAACTGAGCCTGTATTTACTGGGGATGGATGAAAGGACCACTTTTATTTTACATCTTTTCAGAGGATGTCTAGAGGTCTTTAACCAACTGTCCTCAGACTGAAGAAGCTACTGTACTTGGATGAGCAGTAAAATGTCTCAACCTAACAAGAGGCACACAGCATATCATCATGAAAACATCATCCAAATTGTAAAGTATGGTGGGGGAAACATCATTATTTGGGCCTGCTTTGCAGCATCAGGGCCTGGCCTGTTTGCAGTCGTTGAGGGGAAGATGCATTCCCATGTGTATCAAGAATTCTTAAGGATAATTTGAGAATGTCTGTTGCACAATGCTATTGTAGTATTGCATATTTGGAAGCCAAGACCTCAATCTAATAGTGATGCTATGGAACGACTTGAAGAGAGCTATACACATGAGACATCCAAAGAATATGACAGAGCTAAACACAGCCTCTGTGTTGCATTTCTAGTGCAGTCTGTTGTCAAGGTGAACTTCTAGGTTTATGTACCGCTCCACCACCTTTACGTCCTCTCCCAAAATGGAGACAGTGTTTAAATAGTATCCGTTCCTCCTAAAGTCCACAACCATCTCCATGGTCCTTAGAGCAGCGGAGGTGTATGCATCCTTCACGTTTGTATACAGTAAATCTAAAGTTTTATTGTCTCTGGTGGTGCAGTTAACATACAGATGAAAAGTTGCAAGAGTTATGGAAAGAGACATGTGGTTAAAGTCTCCTGTAATGATCATGAAAACATTTGGATGTTGATTTTGAAGTCTATCGGTGACAGAGTGAATGACGTCACACGCTATATTGCCAGTTGCTGACAGCGGGATGTATGCAGTGATCACAATAACACATGTAAACTCCCTCGGCAAATAATATGGAGGCAGTGCAATGTCCTGTCTATAGAGACGCTCTTTCACAATAACATGATTACACCACCTGTTACTCACAAGCATCGCAATCCCCTCTCCTCTCTTTTTACCCCTCTGCCTGCAGTCTCTGTCAGTCCACACCGTCTGTAAGCTGCTGATGGTGATGGTACCTGGTGTATCCTGAAAAACCAGGAGGAAGAAAAAAACAAAACTTAATAAGTAACGTAATCCACTATTCATTAGACTATTCTGTTCATAGTGCAAACTAGACAACAAACAATAGAAAGAGCAACAAAAATACACCAAAAACCTACAAAAAACAAACAAACAATTGATCTATTTGGAGCTACTGGCTGCCACCGCATGTGGCACCAATGCATCAAACACAATAAAATAAAATTGTTCAAACATTCTACTCACCCCAACCGGTCGAGACAGATGGCTGCCCTGGTTGACGGTTTCTTTCTCTAAAGGGAATTTTACCTTACCGCTGTTGCCTAAAGCTCGCTCAAATGGGATTACTGGGTTTTCTATATAATTTTTACAATTATACTCTGTAAGGCCTTAAACCTTACACTGTAAAGTGCCTTGAGATGAATTATGTTGTGATTTGGTGCTATACAAATACAACTGAATTGAATTAAATAATTACCAAAGGAAAACAAAAGTAATCAGAATAATCTAGAACAAAGCAAAACAGAACAAAGTAAATCGCAACAAAATGAAGCAGAACCTAACAAAACAGCAGTGGTAGTGTCTTTACTGTAAAACAAATGCCAGACATAATTAAAATGCCACCAAACAACTGAACAACTGTGCACTTGTTACTATCCTTCACCTATGTCTCATGAATTATGCAATACCACTCGTCACTCCAGGCTTAGCACATGGAACCGTCTTTGTAACACAGGACCTGCAGCCTGTTAGCAAAACTCTTATGAAACTAGGCATTCAAGTAGGATCACCGTAACATTAGAGAGAGAGTGACTCACCGCTAAAGTGCATATATTTACACATCTGCCAATTGAAACCGGAAGTGTGTGTGTGGAAGGGCACAGTGTCTAACTCTACGGCAGCTAAGAAGGGCATACCATTACCGGCTACACTTTAAAGCACAATCTTCGACCTAAAGAGAAAATATTTCACCCTGCTTGTGCCATATACATATTCCTGTTATGTTTCATCCGCCGCATGTTTTTCCACCATAGTGTGTGACTTCCATAATTAGTCAAGGTGCAGCTGAGGTGAGCATGGCAAACTACTCAATATGAGGAAAGCACAGTAAAAAGACTAATGCTATTAGGTAACACACTGTGATTTTTCCTCCATGTCTGTCCTCCATATTTACTTTGTCTCCTGGGAGCTGAGTTGAGGGAGGTGATAATCTTAGTGTCTCATTAAGGCTCAAATTAAAACATAAGCAGTGTAGACTGTTAGACTTGTAGGTGACTTATTAAAGTTCTTCAGAGCTTAAGGACTGCAATTCAGCTTCTCCTTTGATCAGTAATTGCTGGCAACTTTCCCACAATTAATTGATTACTCTTGGGAAAACAGTGATTTTTCTTACCTCACCTTGTGTGTGTGTGTATGCTCACTTTCTTTTGTCTTGAATTCAACCTTTCCCAAGGTGGTAAAGAAGCACAAACTTAATCAAAGAGTCTCCCAAACTCCCTCTCACCCTGGACCTGAAACAGTTACAAACTGAGGTTAGTGGATACAGGGAAAAGAAAGTAGCTGTTTCCCCATGGGTTTCACTTGCAATCTGCTGGATCCCCTTATTTTTCTCTTCGGGCCTCAAGGCCCTCCTTGTTAAAGTGAGACCACTGAGAGCAGTCATCCATTTGGCAGGTGAAGAAGAGAAGGCAGCAGATGATCTAGGTGGAGCTTAAAGTAGTTACAAGGCTTTGTGTGTCAACTCATCATCTTGCAAGAGCTGCTGTCTGAATGAACTCTTGTGTTGGTAGGGCTGTTTTGTTTCCCTCCAATTCTTTGTTTTAGTGATCAGTGTTGTTTTTGGCATTGTTGTTTATAGTTATCAGGGACAACTGGACAAAAATAATACATGTTGTAGCTGAGAATGGGATGCTATCTAAACTCAACTGGACAATCCCTCCCACCCACTACAAAGTGTATTGACTGGACAGAGGAACATGTTCCATGCTTCACTAATTGCCACATGAGATCCTTTTCACCTGTGGCCAGCAATCTTTAAGAAAAGGAGTGGGAGGCCTTGATGCACAACTGTGCAAGAAGACAAATATCTGAGTGTGTGTAGTTTAAGACAAAAGGTTTCACAGGTCCTCAACTGGCAACCCTAAATAGTACAGTCAAACACCAGTGTCAGCATCAGCAGTAAAGAGGAGACTTCAGGATGCTGGACATCATGTCAGAATTGAAAAGAACTGACAAGACTGAGATGGGCAAAAGGATAGACATTGCACACTAGAAGAAAGGAAGTAGGTGTTGTGGTCAGATGAGTCCAACAGAAGAACATTTGTGAAAGCAGAAAAAATGCTAGAACAGTGCTTAATACCTTCAGTCAAGCATGGTAGAGGCAGCATGATGAGCTGTGGGTGCTTTGGAGGTGGTAAAATGGGAAATTTGTACAAAGTGGAGGGGACCTTGAGGAAGGAAAGTCAAGATTTTATAATGCCATGCCATACCCTGTGGGCAGCACTTGATTGGGGCCAGTTTCATCCTACAACAGGTTAATAATCAAAAACATATCTCCAAAATGTGTCAGCAATATCTATAGAATAACCAGTCAGCTGGAATTCTGACTGCAATAGAGTGGCCAGCACAATCTCTCGCTTATAGTATGGAGGAAGACTCCATTAAACCAATCCACCTAGTGGGAGTGTTACAGTTCCTCCCTCTGCCCTGGTCTGTGGGTTTTGTTTTGTTTTTGTTCTGTCTCACTCTCCTGCCACACGCCCATATATGGACTTCATCTACTCTCCACTTTCACTCACCGGACTAATTGACTCATTCATTTCACCTGGTCATCCCTTCATTTTATAAGCACCCCTCAGTCCTCAGTTCGGTGCTGGTTTGTTGACATTATACACGCTGTTCTCTGCATTTCCTCTGGTTAGTTCGTTTGTTTGCTGGTTTGATGTTCATTGTTGTGTCTTTCATGCCCCGTATCAACCACCTCTCTGGTCGGTTCGTGTGTTCGTTTGTTGGTCCAGTTTGTTAGTAAGTTTAAACTGTTTTGTTTGTAAGTTAGCATTGTTTGGTCTGCCTTTTGCAGTGTGTTTTAGTTGTTACTTTGTCCTGTTAGTTTTGTATGTTTGTTCCCGTTTCCCTGGCTTCCACAGTGATTTTGGTTTGTCACTTTGTACACTTAATTTGTCTGTTAGTTTCATATCCGCATTAGTGCGTTTTTTGTTGGTACTTTGTATGTTGTCGTTAGAGTTTTAGTTTGGGTTTTGCCTGTGTTTCCACAGTGTTTTATGTTGATACTTTGTTCATGTTTGTTAGTGTGACCCTTTTGGTTAATAAATACATCCTTTTGTTCTTACCCGTTTGGTCCCCGTCAGTCCAGTCAGTCAGTTCGTAACAAGGAGATGCTCCAGGAAGCATGAGGTGAAATCTCATCAGATTATATTAAAAAAATGTTCAGCCAGAATGCCTAAGGTCTGACAGGCTGTAATTGCTGCAAAATGTATTTTTTTAAGGTGAAGTTTAAAGATCACACTGATCATTTCCATCAACATCAATACTTCTAACTCCGATAAGCGAAGCATGTCCTATTCTTCTGTTATATTTTATGTGTGTTTCCTTGGAAAACAATACAATTTCTAAGTGATCCCCAACTTTTGAACGGTAGTTGACCAAGTGTACTGCTTAGAGGTAGGCAGCTCACCACATTACAGATACCAGAGCACTTTTGTTTAATAGGAATAAATAAATAATATTACCGAACCTATAATCATGCTCAGCTCCTTATCTCATGCCCCCAAAACAAATCTGTCCCCTCTAATGAACTAAACTTTCTGCTTTGTTACGTTCTTAATATGGCTGTTGTCTTTACGTAATGACACTCATCCATTAGGTAAATTACTTGGGTGATCACACAAATTCAAGAGCAGTTTGGTTGTAAGAGATTGATGACTACGACTCAGAGAGCCTGGGTCTGACACGGAGAAGTCAATATGTCAAAGCTGGACTGCTTAAATAGCAATCAACTTAATAAAAACATGGCCTAATACAGGGGTGTCAAACTCAACTGCACAGGGGGCCAAAATCCAAAACACACTTTAGGTCGCGGGCCGAACAGGATAAACATTTATTGAACACACTGAAACTTTTAAAACTTAAAAAAAAAACTTATTTTGCTCTCCATAAAAATGCATCCTGTCTACATTATACAAGTTAGAAATAAAGTAAACATTAAAAGAACAAACATTCAAATTTCTTTACTCTTGTGTCATTTTATATAAAAAATAAACTTAAATTTGAAATATCCCAAAACATTTTGACAGCTGTAATTTCAGCTGCAAATATCTGGATTTTTATCTGTTGCCTGCATCAAAATACCTGGGTTCCCAGCTTGCTAATATCACTAACATTACTTTAAATTCACAGCAGCCTAACTGTTCGTCTTTCCACAACTGGTTTTGTCAAACCTACTGAATCACTTACTACAAAAAAAATATTTTAGGTTATTCAGAATCTTAGATTTTTTGTCAAGAAGCTCACTGTTGTCATGAATCTGGGGTTGACTCCATGACCAGAGACAACATGCTAGACAGAACATAGTTACAATGAGCTTTATTAACAATAAACAATCGTTGGCTGGCCATGACGCGGGGTGCATATGGTTGTAGCAAATGGTGGGAAGATGCGGTGAGGAATGAGCAGGAGAAGCGTTGGCAACCAGTGCGATGACCCAGAAGTTTTTGACTCTGTCAAGGAGTGTTTCTGGAGCGGCTTCCAAGATGGCCAACTGAGGTGGAAGCATGTGGTGGCTAGGACGCTGAGTTTGGAGACCGGAACTGGGAAGACAGGCTAGCGAGAGATCGCAGTTAGCAGAAGCACAACACACGTTCACACCTCGAACGAAACTGGATAGTGTGGTTTTCAGGCTGAAGTGAGACTGTCTGGCAGGGGAAAAGAGCAAGTGGATCTGCTTATAAAGGGAGAGAAGAGGCAAAAACAATGTGCAATCAGAGCACTCAAAGCCGAGGGGAGGAGGAACAGAAAACTGACAGAAAAAGGGCATCAAGAGCAGACAGGCAGGAAGAGCTGGAACTGTTACAACTGCACTGCTTTATTGTGGTACAGTTGCATGTACCTTGACCAAATTCCTGCACCAACTCAGTGTCATAACATTGATATCCAACATATAACATGATTACTTGTGTGATTTATACATAATATAGGAACCAATATGACAATGACAATTGTGTTAGTAACCAACATTTTAGGACAACCAACATTTTTAAAAGCAATCATGGTCCAAGATAATTTTAGTCGTTTTAGTAGCATCATATAATCAGTTTTCTGATTTTTACTTGTACTGTATGTACTTCAGGAGAAAAACAGGGATTACATTCAAAGCTTATACTGACAAAAATTCAAGAGCAGTTTGAATTACTTAACCTAATAACACAGTAGAAAATCATAGAAAGACAGTGGCAAATAGAAACCATGTGTAAGACAAAGAGACAGCAGCAAGTGACATTCATAGACAATCACATTCCTTATTAAGTTTTATCTTTAGAAAAATGAAAAATCTATTATTTTCTCAATAGCTAGCAAGCATCTAATTTTGGTCTCTCACATTCGAATGCTCCCATCTACTGTGGAGGTTCACATATACTTCTTTTTCCAGACATATACAGACACTGTAAAAACATCTGCATGCTTTGTCTTGCTAAACAGATTGTCTGTGTTGCAGAGCATGTGTGCTGGGTCCACTGAGAGATGTCGCTCTGTAATGATGGAGTGTTATCAAGGCATGGTGAAGAACAAATGGCACTTCTTTGTGTGCACAGACATGGGTGAACAAATTTCACTTATGTTAACAACACAGAAAGGCACTGACAGATTCCCAAACGCACATATGCTCATGTATGCTGTATGCAGACACATTTGTATCCTTGTATTTGGTCTTTATGAGGTTGGTGCATTAACAACTTCACTCTTTACTTTAAATTTAATCCCAAAGCTTTAAGACAAGCAGAGAGGCTTGTTTAGTCTTATTTTTTGGATTATAATTACATTAACACCCCAGTTATGAATATGTATGAGAATATGTAACACAAATAACACCTTTGATTGCACAATAAACAAGGCTTTTTTCTTACTTAACCTAAATAACTTCCAACCATCTTAACTCCATTAATGTATTAGTTAACGCAATGAAAATGTTAACTGTTTTGCTAAATACCAAATAATTTCAGTATTTTATCAAGCATGGCAAACAATTGAAGGTCTTGCATTTATTGTCTGCAAGTATCTTTCACTTTTAGACAATCAACCAAACAATGTTTTTTTCCTCGTTATTTGATATTAAAGGGTCAAAATATTATTAAACTATTTAGTTAGAAAAACAGAAAACTGATTAATCTATAATGACAGTAATCGTTGTTGCATGTCCACAATATTTATTGACTTGTGAAAGTATATTGTGATTACATGATTATTAGCCTACTGAATCTAGGTTTCCAGGTTAATTAGTTAGACATTGTAATTTGAACATTACTTAACATTGATTTGACAACAATCTTTTTTAATACTTTTCTCAACATTATAACATATACAGTAACATATATTTATTTCAACAAAATCTGAAAACCCTACTTAAACATATACAAATCACAAAACCCTTGCTTTAGATCTGCAACCTAAACCTACAACACACTATTATATAATAAAAGTCATAAACATTATATCACTGTGCTATCAGCAAAACAATCTGAAGGTCCAACACTCAACATATAGCACTGTCACAGGAGAGACACATACACACATGCCAGCCAAGTGTACACACACAGACATGATGTCAAGCAGAGCTGGTCTCTGAGGGGAAAACACAAAGTCTCCCCTTTGTTTCCATGTCAGAAGGCATCATGTTAAACAGACAGATGCTTTTCAGTTGACATATCAATCAAAACTCTAACACAATAGTGACCTTTTCTACACTGCCTATCTGTCTGGTCTGAGCCTTCAAGCCTTCTGGAAATGGAAAAAAATAGAGAGACAACAACACGTAGAGCACTGACACAAGTGTTTTTTGTTGCTGCGTAGGCAATTACTGTAATTAAGATGGAGAATATGTAAAGCTTGTTTGTTGTACAGTTTAGTATAAACTGCTTTAGTCCAGTTGGGTCTACTTGAGTATAAGACATTTTGGCACAGACCTGGCAGTAAAACTAGTTTTGTAGTTCCACCCAGGACTAGCTGGGGGCAGAATATTGTGTTCACCTACCTGTTTGTTTCACTTTTTGATTCCTGCCCCAGCTGATACACCTCGCATGGGTCTTGTATTTATTCTTTATTGTAATCCTTTTAAAGTTTGCTAGTGTGTCATTCTTGCTTCCTCAGATCCTTTCTCCTATTTTTTCCTCTCCCCAACCACCAGCTGTTGTCCTCTATGGTTAGTATGTTAGGTAAATTTCTTGTTAGTAGCTGTTTTGTTTTTCTAGTGTTCGCACTGCATTTACAACACCGCATTGCAGTGGAGCATTGCATTGTGCTCACCTAACAGTTACAGCTGTATTACTGTCCTTGCTCACCATCGCTGCTACATCTCCCTTTGGCTTGGCCCATTTATGTGAATGTAAATGACAGACTATTACAGGGAGGTTGAGGCATGTATGCAGCTTTTTGCCAACACCATACAGCTAAATTAAAAGGATATACATTTTAATAGGCATTGGCCTAATCCATGGCAGTTACTATCTAATTAATGGCTCTGCACTCTCATTTCAATAGCTCATGAATAATTCTGCTCAAGTGTGAAAGCCATGATGAAGTGTATTCATTGAGAAGAAAAAAAGGGGGAAACATATATGTGTAAGGGGGACACAGTAAGAGAAAATTTATCTGGATGTACCTGGTAGATTTAGTTAAGCAAGAAAAGACACTATGGTCTTATACCATGTTGATGACTTAAAAGTTTGGGGTTAACTTTTTAGTCTATTCTGAACAGCTGTATCTGATTGTTGAAAATCACAAACAGAAATATCTTATATAGCATTGTAATGAAGGTCCTCTTCATTACCTATGGTCTTCACTTTGCTTAATTACATTTACTTACTTTTATAATAATTCATATTCAACAGTCAAAGAATACACTGACACAGATTGAAGATATTTTATTTACTACACCTAAATGTTTTGGGTGAGTGGCTTGTCTCAGCTGGCAGTGCTGAAAACCTGAGAAAAATATTTTTATTTACACAGGTTTGGTTAGGCCAGAGAAGGACAAATATGCGTTAGGTTAATATGTGTTAAAAACTATAATAGTTAAAATGTGGCTGCAAAGACTGCTGCCCAGACTGCTGCCATTTTGTAGTTTTTTTTTTTATTTTGGTTTGAGTGTTTAGTTTGTTGGTTGCGCTTTTTATGGGTAACAATAAACACCTGGTTAGCCTGCAAAAACTGCCTCAAGCCTTCTGTTCATTCCAGCCGCTAACTGCCATCCTAACAAGCATATAGTTGAATGCTCAAAAATCAATTATAATTCACAATATATGTCAGGAGTGTTTCCTCAAGATATCCTAACTTTCTTTATGGGCGTAGATTTACCTCACGATAAGTCTACAACACAATAGTATGTAATAAATTAAGGTGAATTGATATTTTTTTGATATTTCCAAAAAGGCATTCCAAGGTATGTGAACCTTTTGGAATTCGAAAAGGTTCACATACCAGTCCAGTACCTGTCACATTTTATGACAAATTATTTCAGAAAAACAAGACATTCCAAATGGTTCACATACTTTTTCCGGCCACTGTATTTCAGCCTTCTTTTATTCTACTGACTAGTGGAGAATAGCAGACTTCTAACCTCTGTGGAATCATTTATGTTATGAGATTAAATAATTTCATCATCATTTGTGTGATTAGAGTCATAGGTTATCAAGTTTTGAATGGGTGTTGTCCAAATGGGTGTTTCAGATGGGACATTTAATTCTACTTTTAATCTGTCTGTTATAACCATCACTTGTGCCACAGCTTAAGTTTTTCCTTTCAAAATGGAAGACTTAAATGGATAATCAAATTCAGTACAAGCAGTGACATATCACTGTCATGGAAATGACATGTAAGGCAGAGCAGAGAATAGTTTATTGCAATAACAGGACCATCATTTAATTCTAGCCACCATCTGGCAACATTAACATCTGCAGCTTTAACCATTATGTGGAGCTAAATGCATATAACTACCCATTCCTCCCGCTACAGCTAAGCCTGAAGATGATAAATAAACACAGTGTATTTTTGTGCTTAAGATATTTATTTCTCTTCTCTCCCTTCTCATTGTCTTGATTGTTTTTGGTTTTTACCTTGTCAACTGCTATTGCACCAAATCATGTTAGATGATGGAATATGTGTTGCTATTTAAATGCTAATTTTACTTCCTTTGCAAGAAAAAAAAGTTTTCTTTGCCAGGAAAGCAGCCAGCTTATCTCAGTTTTATGTTCAGGTTGTGAGAGATAAAATTGTATGCAGATGACGACTGCTTTGTGAAAAATACAGGAGACATAGCTTCTTCAAGATAAGCACACTCTTCAATTAACTGTCAAAATCTATTCTCTACTGTTAAAAACAGAACATAGAACAGCCTCTGTTTTTCTTTCTACCTCAGTGAAACACAGATATCCACACAAAACTTCCCAGGGATCCGCTGTCAACTTGTGCTCATAGCTACCATATAAACACTATATAAATGTGGTAACAGCAGAGCCAGGAAAATGCTTTGCATATACAATTTCTATACCACAGAGGTCTGAGTGTACAGTAAACTTCTGAAGGTGCTTATCAACGGTGGTTCTATTTGTGTTTTTCTGCTGTGTTGTAAACAGGACCATATGTTTTCCTCAGCAATCATCCTCCCTTGATAACAACATTGGAATAGTTAGAGTGCTCTCGTCTTGTGCAGATATTGTAGCGTTACACACCAAGGAATTTAATCTTTGAGCAGCTGGAAGGCATCTGCTTCTCAAGTGTGGTCTTCTGTTTGTGTGGCACATCAGTGTGTGTTTCACTTGTTTGTGTGTTTTGTTTTTGTCTTAACTCTCATTTGTGGCATTTTAATAGCTAATTTCTTGAGTGTAAGTACAGTACTTTGTTGGTTTTAAGCTGTATATATATATATATATATATATATATATATATATATATATATATATATATATATATATATATATATATATATATATATATACACAATTGTTGTGACTTCCATTCAGCCCTATTAATTTCTTATAAAACGTCAGTTGATCTTCATCTAACTCAAGAGTATTAACAAATGATGATGTGCCTAAAGTAATCACAAAACAATTAAATTAATAACTGATTAATATCTGTAGCATCACCAGCTTCTACAAAGTTTGAGCTGAAATACAGAATTTTATGCCAAATGTAGTGCTGTATGTATTATTTCCAAATCGTTAAATATAACTTCATCAGTCCACAAAACATTTTGCAAATACTATTGTGGGTGTCAAAGAGCTCTTTCGCAAACTTTCGCAACTTCAATGTGTTTTTTAGTAAGCAGCAACTTTCATTGTGGTGTCCTGCCATAGACCTTGCTTGTTCAATGTTTTACCTACTATAATAGTAATAGATAGATAGATAATAGTGGGTCATGGTTTAATCTTTGTATTATATTCAGAGCAAGAACAAGCACCAAGACAACCAGGAACATGTGTTGTAGTAGGGGTGGCTGTGGCTCAATAGGTAGAGCAGTTGACTGCCAATCACAGGATATGGTTCGATTCCCGGCTGCCACGTCACATTGCCTTGGGCAAGATACTGAACCCCAAGTTGTCAGGTCAGCTGCATAGCAGCTCTGCCATCGGTGTGTGAATGGGTGAATGAGAAGCAGTGTAAAGCGCTTTGAGTACCAACTAGGTAGTGTTATATGCCTTTGTACAATGTTGCATCACACAATCATATTTACATTGGTATTACAATAATTAGAGAATAAATATGCATTTTCAGATTAGGGATATGTTACCAGGGCAAAAAGCTCAACATGAATTTGGAAGAATCAACAGCATCCATGGCAAACCCTCAATAATCTTATCCAGCTAACCTGCTAACCCATATACGAAGAGCTGGTCCCAGGGGCTGAGTCAAGAAAATGGGTTCAATAAAATCTGGGTTCAGCCTCAGTTCTTAGTTGATTAACCCTGAAATGGGAAAAGTTCTAGAATAACTGATAATAATAACTGGAGATTTAGTTCTATCTCCTCACATGTAGTACTTATTCTCTCATAGGTGCCACATAATGAGCAATCGTCAATGAAGCTCTGATACTACTATGATTCACTATGACAACAGGTAAATAAGAAGAGCTGCCATTTTAACTCAGAGCTAGAAACATTAATGTGTGACAACACACATTTATCACATGCGCAGGAGACACAGTATCATAGCATAGTATGCACCGAGCAGTTGGCAGCAAAGTCTTGTAGCTTCCAAAAATGTTCGCGCTTTTTCAAATATTTTTTGATAACTAGTGCTAAATTATTCTAATCACCTTTGAATATTGCTGTGGAAAGATTAACCTATGCAAGAGCTTACCTTATTTTATTACAGCGAAGCAAACCTGGTGTATATCACCCTACTCCTGCTGAGCTGAAGAGGTCTTTCCATGGATGTTGAGCTTGTGCTAAACTTAAGGCTAGGAGATGGAGATACAAACCTTACCTTCGATACATAATCACGAGAAGTGTCAACTCTATATTGAACAAAAGACAAGAGCTGGAGGCACTGGTTAGGACCCAGAGAGAACTTTGTGAGCATAGCCTGATGTGTTTTACATCGAGACCTGGTTCGATCAAAACACTTACATTCAACCAAGAGCAAATGCTAATGTTGCATGTGAAGTCATCCATAAGAAAGTTGTCAGGATACAAACTCAACATTCTGAGCCTCATTATTATATCAGGAGATTTTAACCATTGGACTTTCAGCCCACAACTCATTGGCTTTTCCTATTTTGTCACCTGTCCGGCCAGAGAAGGTAAAACATTGGATCTACTATATGCAAGTTCCAAGGAGGCCTATACCTCTACTGCCTTACTGACAGTTGGCAGGTCAGATCACTGCCTGGTCTTACTGCAGACCTGTTATAAACCCTCTTTACAGAAGCAGCCTGCAAACATCACAGTCAGGAAATGGACACCTGAGGCAGTTGAGTCTCTAAGGGACTGCTTTTAATGCACAAATTTGAATATTACTGGGAGCAGAGGAGAAGAGCATAGACATTGACACCTGTGTGCATCTCCACCAGCTCCAACTATGCCTTCTCCAGCACCTGAGCATGCTCCACCATCTGTAACAGCAACAGGGGTCAGGCGGGCAGAGTGTGCCATGCGAGGGCAACAGGCCAAAATGGTGTATCTCCTAGACTACTGAAGGACTGTGCTTCTCAATTATGCAAGCCTCTCCAGAAGATCTTCAACCTCAGTCTACAATTAGGGAGGGTCCCAGCCCCTTGGAAAACATTTTGTATTGTTTCCAGTACCTCAAGTAAAGTGTCAAGCTAAACTAAATGACTATATGTTTTGTGGACTGATGAAACTATAAGGTCCTAAAGAGGATGATTCTTCCACTACTAAGACTTGAAGTTAAACTTGCAATGGATTCCCTGCAGTTTGCTTACAGAGAACATATTGGTGTGGACGATGCTGTCCTCTACACGTGCCTTGTGTTTTGTCTCATCTGGAGGAACCTGCAAGGTATGTGAGGATTATGTTCTTGGATTTTTCAAGTGCATTCAATACCATTTGACTAAACATCCTTAGAGAAAAACAAAGGGATGGGGGACCTCTCATTTGTTTGGTGGACCCCTGATTACCTGACAGAGAGACCACAACTTGTCAGGATGGGGAACCTCTGGTAACGTTCTAAGAAGCACTGGGGCACAGGGGACTGTTTTGGCTTCATTCCTGTACACAGCTTCAAGTTCAATGTTGCCACATTCAGAAGTACTCTGATGATACTGCAATTGTTACATGTATCAGGAATGGACAAAAAAGAGGAGTACAGAGGATTGAATGAGAAAATCCTTCAGTGACTGGAGTCACAAAAACTGCCTCCTACTGAACACCTCTAAAACCAAGGAGATGGCAATGGATTTTTGCAGGTCTAAACCCCCCCCCTCCTCATCCGGTCAGCATTTGTGGTGCAGACATCGAAGTGTTGTCAGTCTAAAAATCTCTAGGTGTGCACATGGACAATAGGTTGGACTGGTCACTTCACACAGATGTGCAATATAAACAAAAGGAGATGTCTTTTCCTTATAAGGTGGCTTAGGTCATTAGACAGCTGCATAAAGATGCTAAAAATGTTTAATCAAACTACAGTAGCAAGTGTGCCATTTTATGCTGCTGCCTGCTGGGGAGGCTGCATAAAGCAAAAGGAGGCAGCAGGACAAACTGGAGCAAAAAGCCTGTAGTGACTGGAATGAGGTTAAATTCACTAGAGGCTGTGGTGGAGAAACCTACATAGAAAAAGAGACCATTCTACGGTACACTGACCATGTTCTACACAACATCCTGATGGACCAGACAACTCACCTCACAATGTTGCAGGACTGAAAGATACAGGAGATCCTTCGTCTTCATGGCCATCAGGCTCTACAACAGTTGAAGTAGTGTCACGCGCCTAGGATCCGACTCCATTGCCAGAGACCACACAACACAAGATAGTTAAGGAAGGTTTATTAACAATGATAATGCAGTGGATGAATGTCAGGAACCAGCAGCCAAACAGAGCTGTCGTCAGGCAAGTATGGTGATCTAGAACAGGAGACAGTTAGATTGAGTCTGGCTGGATCTTGGGTAATGTTATATAGGCGTACTCACTGAAGTCTTGGTAAGCGTTGGTCAAGAGGCAGGGAGGAGTTGTAGATTGTCGAGTGGTGAACCGGAAGTGTTGGTGGCTTATAGTGGTGAATATGGTGGAGCTTCCAAGATGGCCGACAGCACAATGAAGCACATGTAGACTGGGAGCAAAGGAGGAATGATATGTTCTGAAGAATTAAGTATGTTGCAAGTACAATGGGTTAGTGAAAAGACACAGTAACAGTTAACAGTTCTCCAGAAATCTGAGGTGCAGAGTGTGAAACAAAGTCAGGGTCGTACACAGAAAAGCAGTCCAAGCACTAATGTCTGTAAGGCTAAATCCGAGGTCCAAACAACAACAATCCAGGTCAACACAGATAGGACATAAAGAGAACAGAAATCCAAAAGGCTGATGGCAATGTCAAGGGATGGTCCAGGTCATACACAGGGAAATCCAACACAGGGCCAGAACAGGGAAGGAGACAGAGGGGAGCAGGAACAGGTCAGGCAGAAAACATTCACTTTACCAAAGGGCAGAGCAAAGGCAGGTTCAGATCAGGCAGGTTCAATCACAAGAAGTCAGTCCAAATGAATGCTGGAAGGTATGTTACCTCAGGTTGCTCTGGCAGAGTGGAGAGGCACATGGAGCTGCTGAAATAGTGAAGAGGGAGTGGCACATGTGTGGCTAATGAATAATCAGAGTCATGAGGTAGGAAGGGGGAAAACGACCATGCCACTAACGACCTTCTTTACATAAGCAGCTGTCCACAGGGGGTCAGGTGGTCATTTGACCCACTTTGCAACAATATGGATGAGTTGACAATGCTGCTGAATGAAAACTTTTCTACATCCTGTGTTTCGTTCTTCATAGAAACATCACTGTGTGATCTCATACCAGACCCTTTCTGGCAAAACAAAAGGAGGGGGAATCTTTTTTTATATCGTTATATTTGTTTTTTTTTATCGTTACCTGCAAACCTTTTTACTCACCCTGTGAGTTCTCCGCGTTCATTCTCGTGTGCGTTTACATCCTGCTGCATGCTGATGTGTATGAAGCGCAGCATGCACTGGCTGACACGATACTGTGTGTGGAGCAGAAAAACCTGGACACTTTGGTTATCTCTCCCACCAACTCCCTAAATACAAACAGTTCGTTATGGTGTCCGACCAGGGAAGGGGAATGTACTGGACAACTGCAACATCACCATTAGTAGTGCTCATCGTGCTGTCCCTCATGCTGCAGTGGGTCAATCAGACCACTTCATTGTGCACTTGATCCTGGCAAACTGGCAGAAATTAAAACTATGCAAACCTGCTGTGAGGACATGAAATAAATAGCCACTGAGGCTGTGGGGGACCTGCAGGTATATTTAGACTGTACAAACTGGAACGTTTTCAGGTCTACAACCAATAGTCTAGTTGAGTACACGGAAACTGTGACCTACATTAACTTCTGTGAGGACAGTGTCATTCCGTCAGTCACCAGGGTGAGTTATAACAAGGATGAACCCTGGTTCACAGTAAAGCTTAAACAGCTGAGGTCAGAGAAAGATGCTGAATTTAGTAGTGATGATAAAGATAAAAAAAAAGCCAAGAAGAGATTTGGCAAGGAGGTGATAAAAGCTAAATCAGAGCATGATGAGAGAATGAAACAGCAACTCTCAGCCAACGACTCTGCCTCTGTCTGGAAAGGGCTTAAGGCAATCAACATCTAGCCAAGAGCATCCCACTCTGTGAATTACCTACGTCTGGCCAACACCCTGAATTAATTTTACTGCCGCTATGAAAGACATTAAAACCTTCAGCCATTATTTCACACTTTCTAAAAAGGTGAGGAAAACAGGACTTAATGATTACAGACCTGTTGCCCTGACTTCTGTGGTCATGAAGTCTTTTGAGCGCCTCGTCTTGTTCCACCTCAAAAAGGTTACAGACCCCCTTCTGGATCCCATGCAGTTCGCCTACAGAGCAAACAGATCTGTAGACGATGCTGCAACCATGGCCCTTCACTTCATCCTCCAGCATCTGGACTCCCCAGGATCCTATGCCAGGATACTGTCTTCTGAGACTTCAGCAATGCCTTCAACACTTCAAGACAAGCTCTCCAAGCTGAACGTGCCAGACTCACTGTGCAGGTGGATCACAGACTTCCTGACAGACAGACAACAGTTTGTGAGGCTGGGGAAGCATGTCTCAGCATGTCCCGGACCACCAGCACTGGATCCCCCCAAGGTTGCGTCTTCTCTCCTCTGTTATTCTCCCTGTATACCAACAGTTGCGTATCTGGACACCAGTCTGTCAAGTTCCTGAGGTTGATGCCACCCTCATCGGCTTTATCTCTGATGGAAACGAGTCAGCTTACAGAAATGAGAGGGACCATCTGGTGTCATGGTGCAGCATGAAGAACCTGGAGCTCAATATTCCACACAGTGGAGATTCGAGATTCATGATTAAAAAAACTTGATTATTCCCAACAAGAAATTATTTTGTCTGAAATTATTCTGGCTGAATGTGCTCCTCTGTCCAGCCAGCACACTGTGTAGTGGGTGTGAGGGACTGTCCATGATTGAGAGTTTGGACTGCATCCTTCTCTCACCTACAACATGTAGAGTAGAGGTGTCAAACTCAGGATTTTGCCCACGGTGTAATTATATTTGGGTCGCAAGACCATATCAAATGTGTATTAGAGCTGACCCGCCAGTATATAGCCACACACCGCTTTTATTAGACTACCATCTAACAAACCAACATCACAACCAACAAAAGAGAATTAAGAACTGAACTGTTCTGCAACAAGAAATGAGTTAGACCATATTGTGCCCACTTAAATGTATTTTGCTGAACAATTACTAATTTTTGCTGCTTGTTGTTGTTTTTTGTTGCCTGCTGTTCTTTTCTCTCTTCTCTTTCCACTCACCCCAACCGGTCGAGGCACATGGCCGCCCACCATAAGCCTGGTTCTGCTGGAGGTTTCTTCCTCTAAAGGGAGTTTTTCCTCTCCACTGTTGCCTAGTGCTTTCTCAAATGGGATTGTTGGGTTTTCTATATAATTCTTTATACAATTATATTTTGTAAGGTCTTAAACCTTACACTGTAAAGTGCCTTGAGATGACTTGTGTTGTGAGTTGGCGTTACACATATAAAATTGAATTGAATAAAATTGAATTATCCACCATATAAAACTACTACTACTAGAACTACTTGGTGACTACTGATCTGTGGATTACACACAGCTATGTCAGTCACGTAAGAAAGAAAGAATAAGTGATTAGAGGGTTTTTCTGTCCTCAGTTAAAATCTGTGGCCCATGACTCCAAATCAGCCTGTGGCAGGAGAGAAACCTTTCTTTTTTTTACTTGGATTTCCAGTAACAAGTTTCTTAGGTGCATGTAAACACGTTCCTTGAGTACCTGAAAAACCTGGTTTCACTCTCTCTGAGTGCATGTAAACACACCGACTGTCTACCTAGCTTTGCACCACATTATCCAGCATCAGGGACAGCTGGCCATCTATGCCAGGATCCTGTTTGTTCACTCAGCATGTAAGGCCTTTGTGCTGGAGATCCTCTACACCAAAGCTCTCCCAGATGACTGTTCATGGACCTCCCTGTTGGTGCAGCATTACCTTCCTGACAGACTGTAAAGGCACACCCCGTCTGACCATCAACACAGGTCTACAGGTCTGCAAGTTCAACCCTCTTATCTACTGTTTATTACCAAATGACTCAACCTCATCTAGCTCTTCAGTGCTGCTCCTTAGGTTTGCATGTCACACAATGTTATGGCAGAAAGCACAGCTAGCATCTTGGTGCAACCATGACTGCCTTGAACTAAATACCCTCAACTCAGTGGAGCTGAAAATAGACTTCAGGAGAGCTATTGTCAAGAGCAATCTATTCTTTGTTGCATTTGACTACTGCTTTACTTGATATCCCATTACATTGACAATTCTACATTTGTGCTGTCATGAGATGTATGAACCTCACAGGCCTACAAAGTTCAGTCATTTAGCCGCCTAGTGAAGTTCATCATAGCTGCACAGTCTGCACATTTAAAGCTTAGCTGAACTACAAAGGCTCCAGAAATGAGTTATCCTAAGTATTAATGATTTTCATGATAAATTTCTTTCTATTGAAATCAGGTAAACAATGTGTGCCAGAGTGCTGAGGCAGTGTGAGCATTTTTCATTTCCTTCCATTAATGCTGGTTATATTGCCTTTTTTCAATCCCTGGGGGACATCTGGAAAACATCTCAAATTCCTCACCACCGACATACACTATCTGCATAACTTAATTAGTGCATGTGTTTTTTTTCTTTCTTTTCTACTTCAAACTTCTGTACTCTCTCAATCTTTTCTACCAATACTGTGGACTTGCTAAATGACAGTCATCTCTGCAGCTCTGTTCTCTAAATAGACCAGAGCATGTAAAGAAAAAAAAAACTTGAAATTATGTAGTGCATAATATAGTGTATGTTTCTTTTGAAAAGCACTTTGTAATTGTAGAATTTAATCAGTATACAAAGTACACTGAACCAGAAATAACAGGTAACACCTGAGTTAATTAAGTTGAACATAATCATGATCTAGATCATCTTAATTTGACTTGTTGACCTGTCAGGTTACTTGGGCAAAGAATTCACATCTTATTTACCCATTACATGAGCCCTGTTTTTGACTTCACACTGAACACTCATCAGTCACCTCCAAATCATGACCAGTCTCTTTCTCATTTCCCTCATAAGAGAGTGTGCAGTCACACTGAGATTAATGTCACTCTGATAATGACTTTGATTTCACAGTAATCACTCCAACCTTCATTAAACCTCTAGGCTTGAATGATTGAATGAATGAATTTTACACTTTCAACATCTGTCACATTAAGCCCTTCCTGAAGCAGCAGGATGGGTTTAATAATTAGTTATCTATTGATCAAGTTTATGTTTGATCTGTCAATGTTGGAGCTCATCTAGGACAAGGAAGATAGAGAACCTGATCATAACTGACTTTCTCTAAATAAGGAGACACTGTGAATACCCAGACCCATTTAAATCTCATATTATCATATACAGTATATATTGCTAAGGATTGCCTTGATCAAACATAGGGAGGTGATTGATTATTCATGATTGAGAATTTGCTTATGTGTATATGCTTATCTTTTTAGATGTGTCTCTAATGTTTAATAGAGATGAAAGAATTTGTTTCTAGTATCAAGATTAGACTTTTCCAGTCTTTTGTTTGTTCCTGTTAGGATCATCTAAAGATGACAATATATTTAATTATCACAGATGTGGCATAAAGTTAAACCATGATGTTGCACCATAAAGTCACTATAAATCACAAATCTTCTGGGCTGGGCTTCTATGTACACACTATAAAGTAGTAATATCACTATAGAAACATCCAGCACTTTCTAGAGCAGTAAAAATAAAATTGTGAAAATTGTCTTGAGTTGACAAAGGCCAGATAACTCGAGATAGCATTTTAAATCAAATCATTTTAAATAATTGTATTTTTAGTCATGTTTTTAATATACTTTATGTTGATCTGATCAGTGGGCCTACACAATGTATGTGTAATCTGGGTAGGAGAGTGGGTAACTCTCTGTTCTTCAACAAGTGCAATCCTAATGCTACGAGTTGCACCCGCATTATGAAACACTTCTTGGTACTTCATTTTGTCTTTGTACATTTAGACATTTTTTAAATCATTTTGTCACCAAACAAACATGTTTGTACTGGTCTGAGTGATTTGAGAGTTTTGTCAATCAAAACACATTTCAGTGACTTTGCTAAAACATTTTCAACAACTACAAATGTTTTTTTAGACTGAGAACATTAACAAAGAGTTTCCTCCATTTGAGTATAGTTCTGGGTTCTGATCCAGAGTTCTGCTGAAACCTCAGTATATCGCTCTGGTGCTGTTGCTGTCAGTTTTCACACAGGATCTAACTGTAAATAATAAACATGAGATTGGATCATTTTTACTCACAAATCACAGTATAACAGGAAATCCTATGGAAAAATACAGAAATGTATATATCCTCACATTGAGCCTCGTGCTCCATCAGACCTTCAAGCACATTTTTAATTAAAGTTAGGCAAAGATATTTGGCACAGGTTTATACCAGATGCCCTTCTAAGTGTCACAGGGATTGTGACGAGCACCAGCACCACTGGCTTGTGCAGCCTCAGTGGATGTGAACAGCAGATGAGCATTTGTTGTATGAGCACTGCCACAAAGGGCATTAGGCATCCCTTACACTCCTTTTGGCGCCAGAAGATTTGGTTGGGATTAGGCAACACCTAACACTATATAAACATAACAATAAGGATTAGGATTAGAAAAAAATGTTCAATATTTGCCTAAAAGAACTTGCTTTGTTGACATGTCTTTTCACAAACTCTTTCTGACAAATGCTTTGCATCCAAATTTTAGGTAGTATTTGTCACTGTAATATTTTGTATTTTGCAAGGTCATAAACCTTAAACACTGTAAAGTGCCTCGAAACGAAATCTGTTGTGATTTGGCGCTATACAAATAAAATTGACTTGAATTGAATTTAATACTTTGCACATATTTTCTAGTTGTTTTCTAATAAAGGTCATATTAGCATTGCCAAAACAATAGATTTAATGGTAGTCCTTTGCACAGTACTGCATACAGTATAGTTGTTGTTACAGCCACTGGCCTTTCCTCCTCTCCTCTGTGTGTGCTTAATTGTGTTGCCTGTGTGAGGTTCTGTCCAATTGTGTCTATGCTTCCCATTCTGGATTGACTGCCCAGACTTCGCTGCTTCTGCCTGGTTCTCCCCTGATTGGGGACTTTGGAGACCTTGTGTCCTCCCCTTGCTCCACATGCCCCTTTTCTCCTGCCCTTAGCTTACTTACAGAAAAGGTCTTGCTTTAGAAGTTTTCTTTGGTTGTTTTAGTCTCTTGTCTTTTTTTGCATAACAGCCAGTTAGTATTTTACATTATCATTGCTTATTAATGACTGGATGCCTCAAGTCTCGTTTTTTGTTTTTGTTTGTCTCTTGACTTTTATTTTAAAGCTTCTATATAGCAATACACAGACAGAGTAATACATTTAACTTGTGGGGATTCTATGTTAATTCACTTAACCCTAGCAAGCCAGGGTTGTAACAGTCTTATTTTACAGGAGGACAGTCACATATGGTATCTACTGAAATGAAGAATAAATGTCTGTGGTACACCTTTATAGTGTAAACAAATCAGAGAAAGGAACTACAGAAAAATGCAATATGCTGCTTTGTATATATTGTGCTTTTATTATAATAATAATAATATAATTTTTAGTTGAAAATCCAACAATTATACAATTTGTCTGTAGTAAATCATACATTTTTACGTAGAGTAGGATAAATCAGTTCAGTCATTAATTTACAGGTTACCGTGCATGACATCCAGTGTAGTCCAGTGCCTCTTTTCGTGCTAAAATAATATGCATCCACACCACCCATTTCAGGTTGTTCACTGCATTTACCTCCCTCCACATTAAAATGCTGATAGACAGACTAAGACAAACTCAATCAAAAACTACTGTATAGTAATTCTGCTCTCTGCATTGTTTATAACAAGCAGACTACAAGAATTAGGGAGTTTTGTTTTTTATTTTGTAGTTTTGTCACAGGACAAGCAGAAAACACTATCAGGGAACCAGCTAATCAGACATTTTTGTTCCTTTACACAAAGATGTCTGAGTGCTTCTAAGGATAAAATGTCATGTTGCTGCCTGTTTGACTCTTTATGTAACAATGTCTCTACTAAAATTCAGTTTTGCCTGTATACTAATACCTGTAACTACAAAACCAAGCCAGCGCTTGCAGATTTATACACTCCTGAGGCCAATCTGGAAAAGTAGTTCATGATGTTTGAACAAACTTGTAAATTAACTCTCCAGTAGACGACATTACATCTTCATGTAGAAGTGTATACAAAACACATACCACACTGATGTGATGAATTTGCATTGCTAATGTGGTCCAGCCAAGTCAATTTCAGTGTCAAAACACATTAAAATAAAGGACACCAAAGAAGAATGATTGGTCATTTTATTCTTGTATATGATGTGAAAGCGTCTGCTGCGTTGTAATTGACTAGAAGGGGGGTGAGCTGATGGCTGTGATGGAAGGGTGGCTGATGGTTTTAGATGGAGAGCTCAAAAACAACAAGCGCAGAGAGAATTTGGATAATAGCCCCCGTACGGTTTAGCTGTGTTTCTTTAAGAGTCCTGAGTGGTCCAGACTCCCTTTATGCTCATCTATTCAGACATCCTGAACATGGTCCAATTTCTGCACTAATATTTATTTATTAAGTCAGCCACATAACACAGATGGCTATAAAAACATTTAATTATACTGTGAATCAGATGTTAACATTCATTAGTCTGATTGTTAACTGACTCATCTAGTGTGGCATCGAAAAAGCTCATTTTAAAGTTTCTACATAATGTTGTTATTGTAATAACATCCCCATATGGGGTGGCTGTGGTAGAGCAGTTGACTGCCAATCATAGGATTGGTGGTTCGATTCCCGGCTGCCACGTCACATGCCAAAGTGTCCTTGGGCAAGATACTGAACCCCTAGTTGCCCCCGGTGAGTCAGGTCAGCTGCATAGCAGCTCTGCCATCGGTGTGTGAATGTGTGTGTGCTTGTGCGTGTGAATGGGTGAATGAGATGCAGTGTAAAGCGCTTTAAGTGCCTGCTAGGTAGAAAAGCGCTATATAAGTGCGGACCATTTACCATAATAACATCCAAAAAAATCTTTCCATCATTTTCTCTTTGTTGTTAAATGATTAAGTACTTCAAACTTAATTTCTTAAATTTAGGCCGTAAATTTGTCCAGCTTGAAATTTTTACACCTGTTATCTTATTCCAAGTAACAAACTAAAAAAATTAATTAATAAAATAAAAGTCAAATAATTTGCAAGTCTCATAAACCCATATGTGATTCATAATAGAACATAGAAAACATATTAAATGTTTAAACTGATAAAATAAGAACAGATAGAAGATAGATAGAAAAACTAGCTACAGAGATTCAGAACAGAAGATTCAGATACAGAAATCTCTGTGCACAAGGGACAAGGCTGAAATGGAATATTGGATGCCTGTGATCTTGCACTGCATTAACAAAAAACATGATTCTGTTATCAATATTACTGCATGAGCTTAGGAATACTCCCAAAAATCACTGTGCACACAGTTCACCATGCCATCTTCTCTTGGCCAAAGCTTATTTAAAATGGTCTGTGACAAAGTGAAAAACTGTTCAGTGGTCAAACTAATTGAAATTTGACATTCTTAGAAATTCATTTCATTTCTTCAAAACTTTAAAGGCCTGCATCTCTGATGGTGTGGGGGTGCATTAGGGCCTAGGAAGTGGGTAACTTGCACATCTGTAAAGGCGCCATCAATGTTAAAAGATACTGTATATCCAGATTTTACAGCAGCAAATGCTCCATTTTCAGGGAACGCCTTGCATATTTCAACAAGACAATACTGCTACTGGACTCTATGACAACAGCATTGCTATGTTGTAAAAGAGTCCAGGTGTAGAAGTGGTCTACCTGCAGTCCAGACCTTTCACCAATTAAAATATTTGGTGCATCTTAAAATGCTAAATTCAACAAAAGGGATGTATTTTAATGGTATGTAGAGTCTATGTGTTTCATAATTCTTTAAATATAACGCACAAAAATAAAACTATAGGAAAGACACTTTTAGCCAATGTAAAAACAGCTTTTTATTTTTAAGATTGGTCCCATAGGCATGTTTACAATGGGAAAGATATATTAGATGTTTAATAGTTCTGTAAATAAAACCCAGCACAGGGCAATAAATCTAAACTAACAGAGAAAAGCCAGAAAGGACTGCAATAAATTTTGGGCAATGTGAAAATAGTACTTTACTGGTTAAATGGGTAAAATGTATCCAATGTTTAATAAGTATTTAATTAATAGTTAAACTGAGGCAGAATATAAAAACACATGAAACTCATTCAGACTTGGGGAAAATTTACAAGCATAAAGATACAATAATGTGCCACCTGAGTCCTGGCTTCATAACATATAGGTTAAAACACTTACATTATATTCAAATATGTTTAGATTCACAGTCCTCAAACTAAGTACAATATGGTAGGCTGTGTTTACCTGATATCTGCAGTGCAAGACACAGTATCTTGTTGGTACAAGTGGCATGTGTTGTTTCATGTGGCATATAAAATAGAACAGTAACCACGGCCATTGTTACTGGTTGTTAAAAAAATACCAACACACACTGACTATACATATGAAGTATCAAAATAACAGCTCTAAAGCAGAAAGAAAATACAAACTCAACTCAAAATACAAAGTACAAACAAAAATCAATGCACAAATGCAAACTCAAACACAAACAAACTCACTAATACAAGCAAGAAACAAAAGCACTGCAAAAGGCAAGAAAATCAACTCACAAGCAGGGAATGACAAAGTCCAACAAACAGAGGCAGAGTCCACGGTGAAGTCCAGAGTATCCAATTTACAAACCAACAGAGATGTGGTGCAATCCAATATAGTCAATCAGTCCGTCCGTCTGTCCAACCAACCAACCAACCAGCCAGCCAACCAACTAACTAGTGGAGAAGTTCAACAAACCAGCGATGAACAGAAGACAGAGGGGAGCTTATAAAGCAAAAGGGACACACAGATTAAACCAATCCATAATCAGTGAGCAGGAGAGTGGAGGGAGAGGAAATTCAAATAGGGGCAAAAAGGAAGTGGCTGGAGTCGTGTGAGACCAGGTGACAAAACAAAAACAAAAACAACTGAACGGGGAACTGTAACATCCATCCTGCAAAAACTGGCACCACTCTACTCAGGTTTTGGGAGCACACTACTACTACTACTACTACTTTACCCCACAACTTGAAAGAATTAAAGCAAAAGATTGTTATGGTGTTCTGTCTTTAATGAGACATAAACAAGCAAGATTAATATATAATATGTAATAAAATGTGGAAATTGGCACAATATATCTCAGAAAACAATTGTCTATTTGAAGCAGGACATAAGTAACATCTTAAATACGTATACGTACGTATAATAATGAGAGGCCAGATTCTGCCTGTACATTATTTCTGTATGTATGAAAGCACCACGAAGTGGCTGGTTAGTGTAGTGGTAACATCATCGCTTCCCATGTGGGAGACTGGGGGTCCTTGGGTAGGGGTCCTTAGGCAAGACCTGCCTACCCTTGTAACTTGTACTGACTTGTAAGTTGCTTTGGATAAAAGCGTCTGCTAAATGTAAATGAAGTGTAGCATTACCATTACATTGGACTGTTCAAAAAAATAATTATTTATACTGGAATTCTATATTACAAATGACAATAACCATCCTAATCATGTTTTTTTTCTTAGGTGAGATTGGAAATTAATAACAATACGATTTTGATGTCAACAGAATCAGTATATTTTATTTGAGAGACAGGAATGTGGAGACTGCTGACCAGTTTTTCAAAGATGAGTAATTGAACACCCAGACTTTTTATTTAATAGCAGTTTATAATTCCACCTTTTCTTTGTTTAAATCTGTGACATGTCACCTCCCACAACATTCTTAGATAAAATATTTTAAAAGTTATTTTCCCAGTTCCAGATGTGAAAACCTACAATATTTATTCTGATATCAGCTAAACTAGAAATTGTTATACACGCACACTTCTTAGTTGATACCTAAAAGGACTTAAGCTCAAGCACTTCTCTTTTATCCTCAGGCAGTAATTACTGACTGGATCAATCTTTATGCAGATCTAGTCTAATTTCCCTGAATAATTGTCATTATAACATGACACTGAACTGTCCATCAAGCCCACAGCAGAGTCACCTAGACTCCCCATCTCCCCTTTAAGATATGTCTCCTCTGTCCCAGTCATGCAGATCAGCCACAGCCTACAATTGAAGTATTTAAATATATTAAAATAAAAATTAAAATGTATTAAGATGAGCCGCCCTGCTGCCTGCAAGCCAAATTACAGTGATTGCTGTGCATTCATGAGAATATGTATGTTTTTTTTTTCTCTTATATAGTTTTTCACAGTCAGACACATGCAACTGACTTATCTAACAGACTTTCATTACATGCCTTGCATTGCTGTCTGGCAGTCCTCTCTCTAGTCATATTGTATCACATAGTTCCATCCAAAGACCTCTGGAAGACTGATACGAATGAAAGGATCCACATGGTCACACACTGTACTTCTAATCATAATTATAGTATAAATTTACACATGGCATGAATGCAGACAGACAAACTGGAACAGAATTTTACTTAGTACCATGAGTGAAGGTGCTTCTGCTCAACCTGTAAATATTGAGGCTGAGCACAAATGAGGAAAGCAGATTAGCAGATAAGAAGATTAGTAGAGTATATGAATGAAATAAAAAATTAGTCTGCTTGAGCTGGAACACACTAAGTAGGGTGCCTGTTATCAGTTGAGGAACAGACCACAGCATTATATAAAACAGGTGGAACATTTACAGTGTATGTTGAAGTAGTTTGTCCATGAAATGGTTCCCTGTTTGATTTCTGTATACTGAAACAGTGATTAACCGCTGCTACTAAATGTATATGGGATAAGTTTGCTTTCTTTAATCTAATTTTTTAATTTGAGAGTATACTTTAATTTTTACTAGTCTCTTAAAACCAGCTTGCAAATATAGCAGTTTGCTTGAGATGTACATCTTTGCCAAGTACACAGTACAAAGATGATTGCCAGTCCACTCCTTTGTGTAGCTTGTACCTGCTTGTACCTCATACCTCAGAAACAGAGAATAAATGGATATTTACATAAAAAATCTAAATGGCAACATTATAGATTATAGATATACTATATATGTAGAATATGATCAAGGGTGATGCTAAGCAACTTCCAGGCACCTGCAATAGAAAGGACATAACCTCCACTTCACCATGAACACCTGGAAAGAGGACAGACAACAATATTAAAAGAAGAGGGGAAGACAGGAAAAGAGAAAGAGAGACAAAATACACTGAGTCTTAAATAATAACAATGCAGACCCAAAACATCTGAAAAGAGTAACCAGGGAGGCTGGACCATCTGCTGTCTAGGCCTTACAAAAGGTCTCTACATGTCCAACCATAACACTACCTCCACAATGACTTTGGATCATGACCAGGTCTTCTTTTGATGTCACAGAGCTCACCACTTTGTGATTTCACTTTCAAGTGTGAAATGTGAAGTTCAGCTTTGGCCACGTCAGTCACCTCACCAGAATCCTATTGTGCTGCATTTCACTTGCTGAAGGCAAAACTGAAGGAAAACATCCTTAAAAACAAGCAGGGATTGAAGACTGCTGCAAGCCTGGCAGAACATCAAAGGCTGTAAAATGCCTATGTGGTCCATCTAATACCAAACCTTTAAAGTCTAGACAGTTTAACGCTTAAAAGCTACAGTATGTTTACTTTTTGGAATATTAAATTTTAGTAGAAATGTGCTCCAAAATGTATCTAAATGAGATGCTGTTTAATAGCAGTGGCAGAGATTTCCTCTAAATGTTTTTGAATAATGGTCAACCTTTTTTTCAATAATTTCTGCTTTGTTTAGTAGTTTCTAATTTAATGCAATTTTATAACTACTAATACTGGGATGCGATGCAATTTTAAATCTGAGACATTTTTATATTTCTGGAGAATGAATTTCGCAAGATTGTGACTGAGGAGCAGCACAGGAGTATGTGAGAGTGAGAAATGTAGACTAAAAAACAAAAGCTGCTCCAGTCACCTGGACATTTCATTTTAAATCCAGTAAAATCATTGGAATATGCTGTGAAATAATTGTGAGCTCTATTGATCCAGCTCCAACTTTATCACTTATAGGCTTAATTTTCTTCTTATGCTTTTTAAGGGATGTGTGCATCAGCAATTTTTGAAATCTCAGTGGCAAACTGGTAATACAGTTTTAGTTCTAATCAGATGAGGCACTGTGATCTGTGTTATCTGAGATATATTCAGAGACTAACAAAACAAATATTTTGGCAAATATTTGTTAGTGATTAAAACATGATGGGAATCAGCTTAATGATGATTTCATGATTTTTTCAGAAATCATTAAATAATCCTGTCCCTTTCATCATAGCTGCTTTTAAGAGTAAATAGTATTGTATTGTTATCAATGATCCTGGTCTGTTATTACTTGGTATCAGATTAAAACCAAACTCTGGAAATCGCATCCTGGAAACAGTGGAGAGGAAGACAGAAGAACAGAAAAAACCTCCAGCTGAACCAGACTCAGGGTGACAGCCATCTGCCCTGACCAGTAACAAAAAACAACAAGCAGGAAAAACACTGGGCAGGTTGCAGTTTACAAGGCAAACGGCAGAAATACCGTGTTGTGTTGTTGATGTCAAAAAGTAATCTACGAGAATGTGTGCTTGCATGTATGCACAATCTTGCCAGATGACGTCTGGATTATTATTATTAAATGTCCACTGACTCATAAGCATAATCTTAATATTCAGTTATTTTACCTACCCAGCACTTGGATGTGTATCTTGCATTTACATTTAGTCATTTTGGCTTTTGATGCTTTTATCCAAAGCGACTTAGAAGGGTAGGCAGGGAGGTCTTGCCTAGGGACCCCTACTGGAGGTAGGTCACAGCTGGGATTCGAACCCCAGTGTCCCACACGGAAGGTGGCGAGCTATACTTTTATGAAAGATTCAGATATTCCCTTGCATCACCAGTTTCATCACACTGCACGGGGTAATGGAATGTGTCCCATTTTAGAAACTTGATGAAGTTGTCATCTTCTTTGAAACCATCAAAAAGAGACATGTACAGACACAGATATAGAGACAGATATCCCAATTATAAGAGCAAGCAGTCATAGAGGTGGAGCTCAATGTCAGCTGTCAGGAGTGTAAATTCATGTAGTCTCCAGAATCTGATCCATCCATCTCATCCCATCACTCACTTGGCACATCCTGTGGCTATGTGTCACTGAGAAATACAGTGACAGCAAGAAACGTCATGTCTGTTCAAAGTTGGCTCATGTTTGGATCCATGTCTAGATTTGATAGTTTGGTTAAGCCAAGTCTATACTTACTATTACTATTACTTCAAGCACACTACTGTTAACTAATAACTTAAGCACTACATTCTGAACTTTAGATCTTATGGGTTTGCCCCCATCCTGTCATAGGAGGATCTATAAAAAATTAAAAGATCCAGTGGCAGTAGGCATCTCTTGAAAAAGCATCAAAATGGCAGCTGGCAGCTTTGGTTGCATTAAAGAAAAAATCTGATTATTATTAATCCCAGGACGAAATTGAATAATTTATCAGTTGTATTCTTGGGCTTGCTAAGTCCAGCTCTTCCTTGCACATCTTATGTATACACATTAGTCTGCATATCTGAACTGTCAAATGTGAAACTATACAGTAAAGAAAAACATTTGACTGACTCTAAATAAATATTTCACAACTAAATAAACAGCTGTCCCACATTGTGTTTCATTTTGGTGGCCTAATTGTTATATCACAGAAGCTCTCCACTGAATCTTTACTGGCCACTGCTCCACTGTGGGACTGAGCAAAAATACTATAGACCTGTTCCATCAGCACTTTCGCTGACTGTTCCATCAAAAGACACTGGCTCCTACAGAGCTATGATCCAGGTTTAGTAAAATGTGTGTGAAAATGTGTGTTGAACAGTAAAAGATTCTGGGCTTTACTGAAATCATTCAGGGCTTAGGCCTGCCACTGGCACTGCCTGTGGCAGTGACTGTGTACTGTCACTCCCCAGACACACATTGAAGAGTCTCTTGTAGTAGAGTGACTAGCCCAGCTACAAAGCAAATACCCACACAGTGAGTCTCTCAAAAGGCCATAAATGTGCTTCTAGTGGTTATCAAAACTCCAGTAGACACCATCAGTCTTTCGAAAAGACAATATGACAGGTGCTTCTTTGTGCTCATGACTACCAACTCTCCTCCTCTGCCCATGCAACATGAACATTCAGTTCCTGTTTCTCCAGACCCTCCACACTCTCTTTATAGCCAGAATGAAGAGAGAGTTGTGGCATAGTTTGAGAATGTTTACGCATATAGAACAGCTAGAATAGAGCCTATGAGGGGTGTGTGAGGGTTTTATGATCTACTTTTACATAACCTTGCAATACTTCTGCATTTTCTTTAAAGGTTCTGCATTAAAAACACTTCCACACAGCCATGCTTCTAGCAATGACAAAAAATTTGATATGCAATGGTGGTAAGTTATACAGTAAATTATACAGCATACAAGGATCAAAGCAGCAGTTAATGTCTCTTACCTATTTTAGCCTTAAGTCCATTGGAGCTCATTTAGCATCTCTCGTGGATTATTATAAAGAGCTAATTTTCACACTGGCAGGGGAACCAGAACCACCTAACAGAATTAAACAAGCCATGAACTGAGCTATGTTATATTTCACGTTTATGTTATATTTTGCATGAACTGGTCTACACATAATGATTAACGTATTCAATTTAACTCATGAGTACTTTATATTTTCAGTCTGGCTGGTATGGTCATGCTTTTATCAGGTTCCTATAAAGAAAACCATACAGTACACGCTCCTCCATGGATTACCATTCCTCTTAGGCTTAAAAACCATGGCGCTTGTTGACATGCTTCTTTTTTCCAAAAAGTTTTTCATGTGAGCAAAATTCTGTTACAGAGTTTCAGAGGCTCTCTGCTCTCCCTCCTTTACTGATCCACATTGTCTTTTGTTTGTTTGTTTTTGTTTCTTGGCTTAATGCAGTTTCTCAACCATTTGCTACATGGCAGCTTGGAGTAGAAAAAAAGCAGCTAAGGTTATAATTTGCAATTTGGAAATGCATTCCAAACTGTATTTTTTATCAGCAACTATTGAATTCATAAAGGTTATTAGAAGATTCCAGATTCAAGATTCAAAAAACTTTTTTAATCCCAGAGAGAATTGGTTTTGCCTTGTTACAGGAAGAAAGAAAGGGAACCACAACCAGGAAAGATCCACACCAACACGAAGCACTTAATGTTGATCAGTCTCTGGCTGAATGTGCTCCTCTGTCCAGCCAGCACACTGTGTAGTGGGTGAGAGGGATTGTCCAGGATTGAGAGGAGTTTGGACAGCATCCTCCTCGCAGCTACAACATGTAGAGGGTATAGCTCCACCCCCCTGAACAGAGCAAGCCCTCCAGTTTTTTTAGCCTGTTAGTGTCTAGCTCCGAGCACTTTTTGTACAGTGTTGCTGAGACCTTTGTGAAGTCCAGTTTGTTGTTCAAGTACACTCCCAGGAATTTGTACTCAGATACGACCTCCACCTACTCCCCCTGTATAGAGAGAGGGATGTCGGGATGAGTGAAGAAAAGGCAGGGGGAATAATACAGGGATATAGTTTCCTGCATTAAGCAGACAGTTAGAGTATCTTACAGCTGAGTATTTGGCTTCATTCTCAGGGCTTAAAACCAGTAGTGTATTGCAGCTGTGAAAGTAGCAGCAACAGGGAAACGTTCTACCCAGACCTTATCCTGTCATTTTTCGGTATTTTGTTTTAACTACCCTTACCCCATTTCCTAAGGGGTAACTCTGGGTAGTGCAGAGATGAATAATAACAAACAGTGACAGTCCACTAAGGTTTGCACTTAACACTTCCTGACAGCTGCAGAATTTGGGAAAAAGGGGAAGAAGGCTGGTAGTTTTGGGTCTTTGTTCTTGCTTAAAGCTTCTGAACACCCCCCTAACCACCACCCTTTATCTCACACTGGAAGACGAGCTCTGCATGGTGCCATTTCCACAATGCTAATCACTAACTCTTGGACATGATTATTTATGAGGGACAACCCAATGGTGGATACATTCTTAATTGTGTTTGCAGTTTGGAACTGGTTGCCAACTAGATTAAATTTAAAAGTCAAATGGTTTTATGTAGGTGAAGCAAAATTGTTCTGTGTTTACAGTTTGGCAAATGGAGGTTCTGGGGCTGTTTTCCAACACTCAAGACTTCTTGAAGTTTTAATGAGAAAGCATGTTGCAATTTGTGTGATTGGCAGGTAGTTTGTTGGTTTTCACCTGCCCTGGGAAGATTAAAGGTGCATTATGTCTAACACTTTCTCTTTGTCTTCTACACTGCACAATAAGCCACAGTGAGTAATGGGCCCCAGGCAAATTAGGCAGCTTGATTAACTCTCCAATATACATCGTGTCTTCACAAATGGTGCCTTTCTTTGCTCTAATGGTGTCTCTAAAGAGCTTATGTGGATTGAGTTTGTGGTAAGTGTAGTCTGAAATATAGAGAGGCATCTGCTGCAAAGAGAAAGCGCCGTGGTGAAGATGCCAGAGCTGAAATACAGTAAATGGCTTAGAAGGTGAGCTTGTTTAGCTGCATCTGCAGTTTCCATGCTTAATTATGATTACACCATAACTTCTAGCCTTGCTGTGGGCCTCGGAACTGTACATAGTAGCCTGTGAAAGAGGAGTACACATCACACTCAATTCATCAAATATCACTGTAAAATTTTATTTAATAAAGCATTTGGTCCATAACTACTGTAATCACTGCAACCTGCATATAACAACATTTAGAAATTTTCTAAAACCTGTGTCACTATATTGAAACAAGGACAAAATATTGCAACACTAGTGTGCCCTGTGATGACAGCTGTATGGGATTTACTGTAAAGCTCAACCAGTGCATGATAGGATATGTTCTAGCCCCAGTGAGAATCAACACTATACTGAAGGCAGGTTACAAAATGGAAAGGATGCATTCATTTGTTGATACTGGTTATTATTGTCCTTTTTTGCATGGGTCTGTGCTCACATACAGCTGTTGTAGCCTGTTACTGCTGTTGGGGTCAAAACTACTCACTTTGAAGAGGGACTGTTCGTGCACATTGTCAGACTTGCCACTTACACTCCTCAGTAAGGAAACTTTGTTTTTTAATTTTGCCATTGAAGTAAGTGATCACTTCTAAAAATTAATGCTTTGTCTAGGCCTACATTACATGAATGAATTTTGTCCTGTATTGTTAAATGTTAGAAGATGAAATTGAATCAAAAGACTGTGGTATTGAATTGCTAGCACTACGACCAACCCTCCTCCTTGGCTTGGGACCGGCAAAGTGATCTAAAAGAGACACTCTGGCAGGGATACATTTTAAAGAGATTTTAAGAAACATTTACATGCTGCTCTGTAAGCAGGGGCAGGCTCAGCAGCAATCCACTTGGAGTGTGGATGCAGAGTGGTGTGGGTTTCCTCTCTGTTCTGAACTGGGGCTGCTGCACAAGGCTGATGTGACAATGACCGCCTTTAAAGTGCTTTGGGAAAGGGGAGGGGCTCAAAGCAGCACCCGCTGCTCATTGAGGACACTAACTGCAGAAGGATACATGCTTTCAAGTCAGAGTCTGCAAACACCAGAGTAGTCTCCAGTAACACAAGAAAAAGTTGCTAGATTTGTCATTAGTCGCTTATGGCAAAAAAGTCACCTAATTTAGCAAGAAAGTTGCCAAATTGCAGCAATACTGCTGCTAAATGAAATCCGCACAGCTTTTCAGCATGGCACTGTACAGGCACATTTTGGGGACTTTAAGGATCTGATTTTTAAGCCCCAAAATAGCATAATATGGGCACTTTAATTCCTTGATCATCACATCAACATGAAAGATGAATACATATCTTGTTGTTGAACAAAACATGAAATAAATCTGTAATGTTATGTGATTTTAACAGGCTGTATCAATATAGATTCACATTGAACAAATGTAAAGTTTAAACATTCATTCATGGATATAGAGGTTAATGCACGATCCATACTCTTCATCATGCTCCCCTATTTCCCCACTGTATATGTTGTAGTTGTCACTGATATTATCTTATTTCTCCACTATCATATCCTGGGCTGTTGTTAATGCACCCAGGGATAACATTGCTTTACCTTTATTGTCTTTTGTACATTAAATGGAGTGAAAAGCTACAATACCAAGCTGAGTGAGCTGGTCTGTTGGGTGCATGCCTCAATCCCTCACTATTTATAGACTCAGTTGACATTAGATGCATCCATCCCTAGCCTGCATTCAGTATTTCACTTTAGTGCATTTCTATGGACAGTCAGACTTTCAAATTTAAATCTTGTCAGGCCAGAGTAACATCATTGTTGGGTAAGATCAATACACTCAGGCTGAATGTGGTCAGTACTTTGTGACTTCATAGCACCTGTCATATAGATGCATTGGATTCAAATTGCTCTGCAGATGACTGACAGCTTGATAATGACATAGAACAAATGTGAAAACAATAAAAAGTAACTGAAACTAACTTACTCAAATAAAATAGTTAATATTAAATCCAATAGAATTCAGAAAGAACTATTGCACTTTTTACTTGAGAATGACGCATAGTACAGTAACATCAGCTCTGCCTTTACCATATGCTGTTTTTGTTCCACATCAAATACATATTTGATATTTAATTTGACTCAACACTAGAAAGTTTGCTATAAGTTAACAAAGATGTGACACAGAAGACTAAAATGATGCCTTGAAGCTACTTTCTTAATTCAATTACTCCAACCTCATCAGCAATCATGTCATCAGCATACTGTAGCTATAGAAAGATAGTCTCCCGGTAACACCACCAAGGAGTAATATAAATTATCTGTGATGGGCCGTGAAACTATTTGGTACAGTGGTCAAACCACAGTACTGCAACTTCTGCAGTCACTTGATGCACACTGGTACAAAAAACATTTTCCCTGTGGAGAATCATTACAAAATAAACAAATTTTAAAACATTTTTCACCAAACTGCTCCAAACTGACTCTTTTTATTGTACTGAATTTTATAATTTTTTTTTACGATTTTAGTCCAATATCATTTGAAAACAGTAGAAAAGCCATAAGATATTTTTTATATTACATACATATAACATACATACTTAATAAAAAAATACATTCCCATGCATTTCAAAATAAACCAGGTCAAACGTTGCAGCAAACATTGGTAGGCAAGCAGCAAGGGTACCCAGAGTAAAATGAGGTCAAATTAATTACCTGTCTCCTAACAATTCTGTTCCTAGGCAAGAAACCAACATCATCTGCAACCAGATTTAATTTCTTTACATACCAGTTAAGGTATTTTTTTTCTTCCAAAAGAAGAATACTTTATGTTTGACACAGTTGACACTTGACAATATTTGGGCATCTTTTTAAAGGTCTCCTTATGCGAAATCCACTTTTTGTAAATTTAGTTTTTTCGCATTTTGCTGTTTATGTCCAATCCTCTCTCAGAACGGTTCATTTAGGATCCTTCACCTTTCTGACATCAAGAAGAATTCACATGACACTACTCACTGCCCGAGTCAAACTGGCCCAAAATTGGATTTCCGCCATTGTGCTTATTTGCTGTAACAGCATCAACATAGCACAGTTATTGTTCTTAATAAAACATACATAGTTGTTGGATTTTCCAACCTTTACAGAAGTCTTCTTAATTTACCAAAGCATTTGTAAATGGACCTATGCCAGAAAGACTGTCAAATGTGTTATATGTTTGTGGACACCACTTCACCTCTGACCTCTTTGAGAATGAGGGTTCTGGGTTTGCTGTGTAGTAACTGTGGTGAATTATTATGTTATGCATGACAGTGCTAGCTGTCTGCATACCGTAACGCATTAGGGTTGCGTACATGAGTCACTGTGTATTTTATACCAACAAATGGGCGACTGATGTTTTATTTTATGTATGTAAGTAGTTACACACACAAGTGGTTGTGTGTGTAAAGTAACAACAGACAGAATATGTGCTTTTCTTTCAAAACCTGAAACGGTCCTACGACGGGTTTATGATTTGTCTGTATGTAAGTTACAAAAACACAGTGGCTCTGTCTCCCACAAACATCAGATCTGTTGTTTGTATTTCACAGCTATGTTGTCTTGTGGATTTGGGTTATGGTGAGCAAAATTCTAACATCTATGCTAACAGTGCTCTATAGGTGTTCGTATCTAACATTGCTAATGATATAACAATATCATAATGTTTTAAAATCTTTTTGAAATGTCAATCATCAGCTATCTAACGCCACATGAGTGAAGGTTTGTAACCTAGGAGGATTCAGCTGTTGTTAACACTGTGTGCGGACAGATGTTATTTCATCTACTTCAATTTCTATTACTTAGGGCAGGCTGAACAGATACACTTTTTTGTATGATAGAGTTCAACAGCAGTACTGCAGTGTATATATGACAATTATAGCTATTCATTCAATAAATGGTGTTTTACAGACTTAGCACAAACAGTCATTACTAATACACACTTTTTTCACCTTTTTTTGACATGTTGGAAAAATATGGAACTATGGGTTCTTTAATATAAGATTGAGTGATAATTAAGTGCTTTATATGTGAGGAAAATGATTTTAAATTCTATTCTGGATTTCACAGAGAGAAGTTAATTCAATTAAATTTTATTTGTATAGCGCCAATTTACAACAGAAGTTATCTCAAGGCACTTTACAGTGTAAGGTTTAAGACCTTACAGAAAATATTTATACAAAAAATTATAGAGAAAACCCAACAATCCCATTTGAGCAAGCTTTAGGCAACAGTGGAGAGGAAAAACTCCCTTTAGAGGAAGAAACCTCCAGCAGAACCAGGCTCATAGTGGGCGGCCATCTGTCTCGACCGGTTGGGGTGAGTGGAAAGAGAAGAGAGAAAAGAACAGCAGGCAATAAAGACAACAACAAGCATCAAGAACATTGGGCAGATGAACTGGATTCTGGAGATGTACAGCTCCAGGCCGAGGATACCTGCAGAAAAGTACAGAGAGAGGGAGACAGAGAGGAGGAAACACAACTACAGGAGAGAGAAGACACAAAGTTAATGACATGCAATGGTGGACTTGCATTGATATAAGAGAAAGGAGAGAGGAGAGGAGCTCAGTTTATCAGTAGAGGTCCCCCAGCAGACTAAGCTATATCAGCATAACTAAGAGATGGTTCAGAGTCACCTGATCCATCTCTAACTATAAGCTTTATAAAAAAGGAAAGTTTTAAGTCTAGTCTTAAATGTAGAGAGGGTGTCTGCCTCCCGAACCTGAACTGGGAGCTGGTTCCACAGGAGAGGGGCTTGGTAGCTAAAGGCTCTGCCTCCCATTCTACATTTGGAAACTCTAGGAACCACAAGTAAACCCGCAGTCTGAGAACGGAGAGTTCTGCTTGGAAGATATGGAACTATGAGGTCTTTAAGATAAGATGGAGCCTGATTATTAAGGGATTTATAAGTGAGGAGAAGAATTTTAAATTCAATTCTGGATTTAACAGGGAGCCAATGGAGAGAAGCTAAAGTTGGAGAAATATGATCTCTCTTGCTAATTCCAGTCAGAACTCTGGCTGCAGCATTTTGGATTAACTGGAGGCTCTTTAATGAGTTATTGGGACATCCTATTAAAAATGAATTACAATAGTCCAGTCTGGAAGTAACAAATGCATGGACTAGTTTTTCAGCATCACTTTGGGACAGGATGCTCCTAATTTTAACAATGTTTCTTAGGTGAAAAAAGGCAGTTCTAGAGATTTCTTTGATGTATGAAGTGAAGGAGATATCCTGATCAAAGATAACTCCGAGATTTCTTACAGTATTACTTGAGGCCAGAACTAAGTAATCAATGGTGAGAATGTGTTTAGACATAGTGTCTCTGAGATTTTTAGGCCCAAACAGTATAACCTCTGTCTTGTCTGGATTTAGGAGAAGGAAATTGGAGGACATCCAGGTCTTTATGTCTTTTAAGCATTCTTGAAGTTTGACTAGTTGATTAGTTTCTCCTGGTTTCATAGATAAATATAGCTGGGTATCATCTGCATAACAATGGAAATTTATAGAGTGTTTCCTAATAATATTGCCTAAAGGGGACATATATAAAGTGAAAAGAATCGGTCCAAGCACAGATCCCTGTGGAACTCCATAGCTGACTTTGCTGTGCATGGAAGACTTATCATTAACGTGCACAAACTGAAATCTATCCGATAGATACGATTTAAACCACTCTAGTGCTGTTCCTTTGATTCCAATGACATGTTCCAGTCTGTGTAATAAAATGTTGTGATCTATAGTGTTGAATGGAGCACTAAGATCTAACATGACGAGTATAGAGAGTAGTCCATTGTCTGATGCTGGTAGAAGATCTTTAGTGACCTTTACCAGTGCTGTTTCTGTACTATGATGTACTCTAAATCCTGACTGAAAATCTTCATACAAGTTATTGCTACGCAGGTGGTCGTACAACTGCTTAGAAACTATCTTTTCAAGGATTTTAGAGATAAAGGGCAGATTGGATATTGGTCTATAATTCGCTAAGACCCCTGAGTCCAGAGTAGGCTTTTTGAGCAGGGGCTTGACTACAGAAACCTTAAAACCCTGTGGTACGTAGCCTATTTGTAAAGATAGATTGATCTGATCTAATATGGACGTGCTAATCAAAGGTAAGACATCCTTGAGGAGTCTAGTCGGGATGGGATCTAAGAGACATGTTGATGGTTTAGAGGAATTAATAACTGAAATTAATTCAGAATGATCTACGGGGAGGAAGCAGTCTAAGTACGAGCGTGGATCGAGAGTTGTTGTACAGTCCATGCTATATGCAGGGAGGATCCGATCAATTTTTTCTCTAATAGTTATGATTTTATTTGTAAAGAAATTCATGAAGTCATTGCTGCTGAGAGTTGAGGGAATACTAGGCTCAACAGAGCTATAACTCTTTGTCAGCCTGGCTACAGTGCTGAAAAGAAATCTGGGGTTCTTATTTGCCTCTATTAATGAGGAGTAATATGAGGTTCTAGCTTTACGGAGGGCTTTTTTATATATTATTAAACTATCTTTCCAGACTAGGCAATATTCATCTAAATTGGTGGAACGCCACCTCCTTTCCAACTTACGTGATTTCTGCTTTAAGCTACGGATTTGTGAATTGTACCATGGAGCTAACTTCCTCTGACTCACTAGTTTCTTTTTCAGAGGAGCAACAGTATCAAGTATTGTTCCAAGTGAAGCACCAGTACTATTAACAAGATAGTCCACTTGTGCTGGAGTAACATTGAAATAACTGCCTTCCTCTGTGTTGGTACATGGCTCTGAAATAAAAGATGGAATCAGTTCCTTAAATTTGTCAACAGCATTTTCACATAAACATCTACAGTAGTGAATCTTATCTGTATGTTTAGTAAAGTCTGGTACTGTAAATTCAAATGTAATTAAGAAATGGTCAGATAAAAGAGGGTTTTGGGGAAAAACTATTAACTGATCAACTTCCACACCGTATGTCAGAATTAGATCAAGGGTGTGATTAAAACAGTGAGTGGGTTTATTTACATAATGTAGAAGAAATTATCTCTCTTGCTAAT
Source organism: Anabas testudineus (assembly GCF_900324465.2). Taxonomy (NCBI): domain Eukaryota; kingdom Metazoa; phylum Chordata; class Actinopteri; order Anabantiformes; family Anabantidae; genus Anabas; species Anabas testudineus. Next base: position 3,153,972 of record NC_046614.1, on the reverse strand, counting down.
TCCAGTCTCAGAACTCTGGCTGCAGAATTTTCAGATTAACTGGAGGCTTTTTAAGGGGTTATTGGGACATATCAATAGTGAATTACAATAATCCAGTCTGGAAGTAACAAATGCATGTTTGTCGACTGTTTTTTTTCAGCATCACTTTGAGACAGAATGCTCCTAATTTTAGCAATATTCCTCAGGTGGAAAAAGGCAGTTCTAGCTATTTATTTTATGTATGAAATAAAGGAGATATGCTGGTTAAAGATAACTCTGAGATTACTCACATTATTACTTTAGGCCAATGCTAATTAGTCTAGGGCAGGGGTCAGTAACCTTTAACACAGAGCCATTTGGACCCGGTTTCCACAGAAAAGAAAACACTGGGAGCCGCAAATACTTTTTGACATCTAAAATGAAGATAATATTTTTTTATTTTTTTACCTTTACGCTTTGTATAAACAGCTATAGTGTGTTTCTTATGACATTTATTAAGTGCTACAGAGAAAATTAAATTTCATTCATGTAACGAACACATTTTAATCTAAAAAAGAAAGAAAAACACGTCCAGTTGAAGGTCTCTTAAGAATGAATTAAAAAGCTGAACTTAAATTATCTATCTAGCAAACAGAAAATGCCGTGAGCTGTCATCCTTATATCGCCTTTGGGCTTTCGGAGCGTGCAGCTGAGCCTTGACCTGAGCTTTGACCTGATTAAAAAAAACAAATGGGGAAAAAGCACTACGTCACTTAACAATGAAAAAAAAATATTTGCAAATTATCTGCAGAAATACGTATTTTACTTGGTTAATGAAACTTCTGCACCTAAATCTCTGATAAAGCGTCTGCAGATCGGGGCTTTACGAAGTCACTTTCATCTTTACGCAGTGAGCTGTCGTGAGGCGTGAGCGGTGTTTGTTTCTAACGTAGTTCATGATGGAGAATAGCTGCTCACATACGTATGTGGATCCGAAGATCGACAGGACTTAAAATGCAGATTTCTTCGTGTTTATGTAGGTGTCGGGGATGAATTCCATGTTTCAAACACGAGTTTTTCGGTCTTGTAAGGTTCTCAGTATCACACTATTTGTGATTCTGTATTAAATTAAATACTTATAATTTATTTTACCAAGCCACGCGGAGCCGCAATATAAGGATGAAAGAGCCGCATGCGGCTCCGGAGCCGGTTGCCGACCCCTGGTTTAGGGTATGAATGTGACTAGCAGTAGGTTAGTTTAGTGGTAAGATCACTGCCTTCCATGTGGGAGACTGGCGTTTGAATCCCAGCTCTGGCCTACCTTCAGTAGGGGTCCTTAGGCGAGACCTCCTTACACTTACCCTGCCTTGCCTTGTAAGTTGCTTTGGATAAAAGCATCTGCCAAATGAGTAAATGTAAAATAATTAGATATAATGTCTCTCAGATTTTTAGGACCAAACAAAATAACCTCTATCTTGTCTGAATGAATAAGAGCCACTTTATCCTTTAAGCATGACATCAGTCCCTGCAAAATCGTTGTTTGCAAAAAGTTGTTTGTAAGATATGTACAGTATGCCCTAGACTGTGACATTTAGATGATAACATGACCAACCACACCTCTGCACTCATAAATGAAAAACCCTATGCAACCTGTAAAAATGTTAGCGTTGTAATGTTATTGTTAAGAGTTAGGGCTAGGGTATATATGGTACTTACTGTATATTAGTTATTCTGATGGCACACAAGTTGTGTTTCACAATGTGTTTTTTCTTCATATTGTCTTTTTATTGTCCCTTTAAGTTGTAAATGTACTGTACCCACCATCAGTGGGGCTTTCCTGCCTGGGCTATAAAACCATTACAGCTCTAATGTCTTCCACTGTGTGTGCTCCACGATTACACAGCACAAATAATTGCACTTTTTTTTCCTTGTAGAAGCCTAAAGCAAAACAAAGGCTAGTGAAAGGATAGCAATTATCAGATTGAAAACTCCCACTGAAGTAAATGGTCTTAATTTAATGTAATCACCAAGTTCATAAGCAAACACAAAAAATGAAGTTGATTTGGCTTACAGGCTCATGGCAGTCATTCTTTGTCTGCTGATGCCTCTGTAGACATCATTTAGTTTATTATTCCTGTGATTGCCATTATTAATCCAGAAGCAAAAAGAGTTCCCCACATGTCACACAAAAAACATGATTTAAAAATATTTTTTTCTATATCTAGTTCTTTCCTTCTTCTCTTCCCTTATATTTTTTACATCACTCCTTTCTTTCGTCTTTGTCACTTCTCTCCCAGCCTCCACCTAGAAATGTAAATTTAAGCTACAGTGGTGTGAAAAAGTGTTTGCCCCCTTAGTAATTTCTTATTTTTTTGCATGTTTGTCACACTTTAATGTGTCTGATCATCAAACTAATTTAATTATTAGTCAAAGATAACACAAGTAAACACATCATGCAGTTTTTTAAAGGTTTTTATTATTAAGGGTTAAAATAAATTAAAAACTACATTGCCCTGTGTGGAAAAAGTGAAGTAGACCAAAAGATCCTCAAAAGCTAGACATTATGCCGAGATCCAAAGACATTCAAAAACAAATGAGGAAGAGAATAATTGAGATTTATCAGTCTGGAAAAAGTTATAAAGCCATTTCTAAAGCTTTGGGACTGCAGCGAACCACAGTGAGAGCCATTATCTACAAATGGCAAAAACATGGAACAGTGAAGAACCTTCCCAGGAGTGGCCGGCCGATCAATATTACCCCGCGCAGCGACAACTTATCCAAGAGGTCACAAAAGACCCCACAACAACAGCCAAAGAACTGCAGGCCTCACTTACCTCAATTAAGGTGAGTTTTGCTTGATTGCAGTTGTCGCTGTTAAGGGTGGCCCAACCAGTTATTAGGTTTAGGGGGCTAACACTTCTTCACACAGGACAATGTAGTTTTTGATTTATTTTTACCCTTAATAATAAAAACCTTTATTTAAAAACTGCATGATGTGTTTACTTGTGTTATCTTTGACTAATAATTAAATTAGTTTGATGATCAGACACATTAAAGTGTGACAAACATGCCAAAAATGAAGAAATCAGTAAGGGGCAAACACTTTTTCACACCACTGTACTTGTTAAATTCAAAGTCATTGAAACATGCATTCTAACAAGTATTCTGATAAAGAATTAATAAAGCTGTCAGCCTCAGGGCATCGACAGCAGAGCCTTCACTAAAAATCACTAAAAACCTCAGCAGTATAGAGAGTGAAAAGGGGCTGCAGCTGTGGAATGCATAGTGCTTTGGGTTTCTTACAAAATTGATCCGAAGTGGTCCCCACAAGTTCCTTTTTATGTCTTCTGTTGTGGTAAACAATCATAAAAATGAATGGCTTTATACAATAACAAAAGTACTACTCTAAATAAATGTGACTTGCATGGTTTACTGTTAAATAAACTTTTAGTCTATTTATTTCTATTGTTAACCACAGGGGCAATTGAAAGCAGTTGAGTGCCGAGTTACATATTGTAAAGGATCATATCTTCATAATGTATTTCAAACACATGTGGTTATCAGAAAACAATGATTTGGAGGCCTCATGCAGCCTGCTGGGGTGCATCTGCACTTTATTCTGATCCACTGTCTAAATGTGAACGTTACTGGTTTTAAAGAGCAATCTATCTTTGTGGAGTTATTTAACTCTGACAACATTGACACTCTGATGTCACACTGGGCAGTGAAATTAGATTTGTGACGATAAGCTGCTGTGCTGATGGCACACAGAGCCATGCAGAGAATACAACTTTTGTAGATTGCTTTTACCCGGCAGCTGGGTAAACAAAGCACGGTGTTAAAAGTGTGCCACTAACTACTCAACGGACTTTTAAAAATACCACAGCAATGAAGAGCTGATCCTACGGACAGTACTTTATCACATAAGGGGTCATTACCAACTCGAACCAAATACAACCACATAAGCAGGTAAAACACATCAGCAACATGAAGTAGGCAGAATTAGTTATAACAACCCTTTTTTTCCTTTTTTTGCCTTGTACCTCACTTGTAAGTCAATTAAATTTTATTTGTAAAGGTCCCAATCACAACACAAGTCATGTCAAGGCAATTTTCAGTGTAAGGTTTAAGAACTGGCAAAGTATAATTGTATATAAAATTATATAGAAAACCCAACAATCCCATTTGAGCAAGCATTACACAACAGTGGAGACAAAAAACTCCCTTTAGAGGCAGAAACCTCCAGCAGAACCAGGCTCAGGGTGGGCGGCCATCTGCGTCAACCGTTTGGAGTGAGTGGAAAGATGAGAGAGAAAAGAACAACAGGCAACAAACAACCATAAAAAGCAGCAAAAACATTGGGCAGGTCAACTGGACTCGTGGATACCTGTTGAAAAGTACACAGAGAGAGACAGAGAGGAGGAAGCACAACTACGGGAGAGAGACAACACAAAGTCAATGAAATGCAATGGTAGCATTTGAATGGATAGATGAGAAAGGACAGAGGAGAGGAGCTCAATGTATCAGTAGAGGTCCCCCAGAAGACTATAGCAGCAAGAGCTGGTTCAATGTCACCAGAGCTATCTCTAACTATAGGCTTAATAAAAAAAGGTAAGTTTTAAGTCTAGTCTTAAATGATGGTTTCATATTTCTTAGGTGGAAAAAGATCTATGAAGTAAAGGAGATACCCTGGTCAAAGATAACTCAGCCATTTCTTACGAATTCTTGCGTGAAGTTTGATCATATAGGGGACATATATAGAGTACAAATAACTAAATGTAACACCATGAGAGAACACAGGGTGAGGTTGAAATAAATTATTAAAAAATTATAATTTGCATGTAATGATGGACTATTACTAACTAGAAAGGTGAAGTGACAATATCTAGACAGTAGAATTAAAATTCTGATGCCCTAAGTAGAAATCAAGGTCTGCAACTGTCTTTTGTATAATACATATTTCACATTTGTAAAACATTAAGATCAAGATATTAAACACCAAACTAGCATTTTTCTTTTCTCTGTCCAGTTTCTAAATCTCTTTACTCAACATCCCAAACATATTTTCATGCTTCACACACTAACACAAAGATACTAAATGTTCGTGTGATACTACAGTATCACACGAACATTTACACAACATATTAAACAGTTGAACACTTTACATTTCATCTCAAACATGACCAGTAAGTTGTATGAAGCGAGAGCCAAACACTTGTGGTGTTTGTGTGTGCTAACTGGTGCAGTTAGTAGGGCAATCATCTAGTTCTATAACAAAGGCTGCCTTAAGTCCAACTAAATGTGAAACCAACACAAGGTTTCCAATAAATAGGTCAAGTATGTGCAGTGGTGATATTATTGTGCACAGGGTAGCGAGACAATGCAGCAGCAATTATTAAAGATGTAATGATGAAAACACAATATTTTGGAGCCAAATTTTATCGCAGTTAGAAAAGAAATGACATACATTTTTATTTTGGTAAGAAATATTTAATATATTATTGTCTTACTTTTCTCTATTTTAACTGGCCTTCTCAATAATATTATGCTGGTGGCATCAATCCATCCAGAAATACCAACACTGAATTTAACCATAAATCTTAATAGATCCATATTGTACAATGTTGTTTTAGTCCTCCTGTTTTACCTCATATAATGAATGCCAGGAAAGAGTTAGTGAACAGCAGGAGCAGCTAGGTACACACTGCCATTACAGTGTATTTCTATAAAACACCATTACAACAAGATATCCATATAATCAAAGTGAGCATCCAACTATCAATACGAAAATGGAAGATTTTACATAAAAGCATAAGTCAAAACATCATTGTATCTTCATCTTCGTCTTCAGATAAGGTAAATACAGCTTTCATCCTCTATTTGAAAACTGGAAGTATCAATCCTCAGCTTCTTTGAAATCTTCTCGAACTACTTTTACAACAATGCCCAGCTGTGAGAGCTGTTTTTGTTCGCTGCAAACACAGCTAAATTTAGCTGCTGGGAGAGTCTTTGAAGCCGTTACAATCTTGTTCCAGTGAAATCATTATCCGGCTGAAATTCAGTCTGCTTTTCTGGGAGGCCTTGGGCTCCTGGGGATTGGTGTCCCACCTCGCATGTGATGCCTGACAATGATCCAGGGGCCGTTGCAATTTCTGGTCTGCTTCTTTTCTTATTGTTTGTCAGTAAGGGAATACAACACGGACTATTACCCAAAAAGCAACTATCAAGAACCTTGTTAAGGTTTGCTTAGTATTTTGATCAGTGTGGCATTCCCTTGCTGTTTCTGCTTGTCTCTTCAAGCTAAAATGTTTCCCCCATGCAGAAAACATGTATAGATGGAGTTGAAGGCTGAGTGGACAGAAGAAGTTAGTAGTTACTTGCATTCTATCACTGCTAGCATAAAATAGCCCTTGTAGTGCTTGGTTTCTGGTAAACCAGGTTGAGGAGGGAAACAAGGCCAGTAAATAAACAACTATTTTTATTCCACACATCAGATGATTTCGGTTGTAATCAGGTGATCAGTCAGTGGGCTATGATAATTACTGGTAGGGCTATAGCCCTTTTGGTCCCACATTTGCATTGTCTATGACTAAACAGTGTATTTTTCATTTACCGAAGACCAAGAACTAAAAAATAATCAGGTTGTAAACCTGCAGGAACTGTGTGATCTTATAATAAATATAACATATTTTATATTTTGTTATATGTGTTTCCAACATCTCTTTTTCTCATTTGTTACTACACCTGCATTAAGTTGGGGAAACCAAAAGAGATCTTAACAGTAGTCTGCTGTGTCAAATTCACATGCCTTAATGACTCAGCCATTGACCATGACCTCATACAGACCAGACACTAAACAGTGCTATAACAAACTCATGCAACTTCAACCTTTGGTTCTAAAACACAATTCACGAGTGAAATGGATAGTACAGGTTCCTTAAGCAGCAACTGTATCAGCAGTCACATTCTCACATCTACAAATTTCATTTTCACAAAACATTTGTGAAGGTATAGTATGCTAAAGCCATTAGCAGTCCAATTTTCCAGTCTTTACAATACAGCCACACAGACTAGTGAGCTTGTTAAAAAATAGCCAGGCAAGCAGAGCTTTAGGCATAATAAAAATGAAAACAGTAGTCACAGTTAGTTAGCATTTAAGTGCCCGACAATGACTGAAGCTTGTTGCATGCTCTGTCATGAATATTCAATGGTAAATTTCACAGTTGTCACACTACCACCAACAGTAGCACTGCCTTTCATAAGCACATGCATTTATTTTCTACATATTTTTGTAACCATCCTCTAACTTTAACAAAGTAATTTAACCCAAGCCATTATTTTTTTTCCTAAACCTGAACAAGGTAGTGATGGTGGTTGGAGTGGGCCTATGGAAGCTTAACAAACCAGTAACCTAACCTGATCAGATCTAAGAGTAGGTCAAGCAAGTACCTGCCCTTTCTGTAACTAAGGATAACACTCCAAAACACTGTAGTGCAGTGAAGTGCACGAGATCACAGAGTTGAAATGTTCTCATATAACTAGTAGGACTAGTAGAGCTAGAAAAGAAGTGATATTGGCTGGACCGCTGAGCTGGCCATGGCATTCTAATATAACTGTCTATTAAGCCAATGAGGTCAACCAATTAACTGAATCGAAGCACTGTCACGACTGTTCAGATTTTTGGGGTCACTTAGATATGTCCGTGTTGCTGTGAGAGAAGCAGATTCATTGAACATCAAGCTGATCAGGAATGAGGTGTAGACACTGTTGTAAAAGACTGTTGTAGATGGAAATGATTATTTGATACAGTATATCTGCACAGGTATACTGTGGGCCATCATCACCAGACAGTCCTGTTTTCAAAAGACACCCTGTATTTGCTAATGGGAGTTTGTCTTAAAATGCTAATTGAATCATAAGAAAACCCATTTGCAATTATGTTATCCTTTCTGAAAACAAATATATTAATATGGGAAACAAGGACATTAGTATACAATGTGAAATATGACCTCTATGGATTTACGTTTTTGCTTGTGTGAGATTAGAAGTTAAAGCAGCTTAGTTTTCTGTAGGATAGGGTTAGAGTATGGCGTTGCCCATCATAAGGTACAGCACATTTATGCTGTACAACCAGCTATTTATGTCATATGACATTTAACCTATTACTAGACTCCATAATGTGCTATAGTGTCCTGCAATTGGTCAAAACATTATATAACATAAATAGTACCCTTATCTGCACAGCTATACTGGGGGTAAGAAGTGTGTACTGTTTGCTTGATTTTTCAACAGTGAATTCTAAAAATATGTCTGTGATATAGCGCTCCTATTTATTTATTTTTTTTTTTTTTTTGACTGCATAGTTTGCACAGACCTCAGAACTGCTACTCCACTGATAATAGTTCAGGATTTTGGGCAGCAGTAGCTCAGGTGGTAGAGCAGTTGTCTACGAGCCCCAGGGTTAGTGGTTCAATTCCCAGTTCCTCCTTGTTACCTGTTGAAGTGTCCTTAAACAACTCTGTAGTAATGTTGATATGTACTATCTGGCAGGTGTCCAACCACAATTTTGGGGAACTATGTCATTATTATTATTCAAAACGAACTGCAGATGAAACTGACTAAAAAGTCAGTGTGCCTGTAATGCAGTGCTATACAAAGTAGAGAAGAATCATGTTAAAAATGAAATAAAATAAAATAAGGAAGCCTAAAATACAACAACAATTAATGCATTGGATCAGCAGAGGTGTTACAACTCATCATCTACTGGTAAATGCATTAGTATTTATTGAGGGACAACAAAACCCACAAACATTTATTGGTACTATTAAAGGTGCATACTGACTACTTTCACTGAACAGGCATCAAGTGGTAGATAAAGATGTTAATAAAGTTAGAAATTAAAGTTATTTGTTGTTTTAGTGGTTACTATTCTTAAATAACTGTTGAACAGAACTATTATTCAAGTAATTTCACATTGTCCATCTTCCCTTTGTGTGTTGAGTGACATTGAGGCGGGACAGCTACAGTAAATGTCTCTAATGATAATGTAAATGGAGCTCCTTTGCAACTTTGGAGAGCTGACCAAAATGACTCATCTTTCATACTGAAGAAGATTTATAGATTGTCATCCCAAAACTTTTCCTCCACATTCTTCACTCTTCAATTGCTCATTGTGGCCCAGAAACCAGATGGGGGAAAACCAAAGCACTAGCAGGCATTTTGTCATTTTTCACAACTGTCATATCCATTGCTTTTTAGTTAGCACACTGTTTTCTGTTACAGTTTAATATTGAGCTTTAGCTAAGGTTAGCTAACTTTAATTTATCACAGCTACCAATATAGACACTTATTAAGTAATTACTTATTAATTATAAGTAACTGAAAAGTTCAGGTTCTGGCATTCATACTCTGTGGTGCTAGTGCAGACAGTTTGTTAGGGCAGCGAGTATTTTAGACACACAGCTGATGATGTGATCCTGACTAGTGCTAGGTAGTGCCACATTATTAAATGCTATCACTTTCTCCTTACCTCTCTCTGCTCAAGAGCTTCTCCTCACACTATTAAGGGCACTTTGTGATTATATAACTGAGATCTATATTGTTTATGAAATAAGTGTGAAATGCTTTATATGTTATCTGTTAATAATATTTTACCTTGAGCTTGGAAAGTATAACTACAACTCCAGAGTGTGCATCTTCACAGAGGTCGGCATTTGTTTTCAAGATAATGGGTTTAGCTTTGGTTGCTGTACTTACAGCCAGCCACACATCAAGCTCACACACAGCTAATATAATGGGCGCCTGAGCTGTATATGCGCTGTTTTGTAAAAAAACAACAAAACACATTAGCTGCAACCTAACATGCAGTTTAGGAGTCATCGTTTGTTGTCATTGTCAAAGTTTAATGGTTTGCGTATTTCACATTTGCTTGTGGGGTGGCTGTGACTCAATAGAAAGAGCAGTTGTCTGCCATCATAGGATCGTTAATCATAGGATCGGTGGTTTGATTGCTGGGTCCTGTGTGTAGAAAAGCGCTTTGTAAGTGCAGACCATTTACCATTTGTGTACATGCGTCCTCCGCACATCTCACATGAGTTTTGAGTCTGGGGGAAAAGGGTGGGGAGAAGCAACACTGCAGTATTTTGAATAAGACTGCAGTACCCTCTTTAAATGCTCTGCATCAGTCTTATATATTGTTCTTTCAAAGAGGTCATAATATGCTCCTTTTAGTGCTTAAAAACAGAACAAAGAAGAGAAATAATGGCAAACTGCAAGATGTATATATTGTACATCATATCAAGAATAAATTTTGGATTGACCATTCAATGACTGGTTTCCACAAAAATGTAGAATAAAATTAGTGCACTTCTAACAAATCTGTGTGTCTACATGCACACAGGCTTTTATGTGAACAAAAATAACAAAAAAGTGGATTTTGCATGATATAGACACTTAAATGAAATCTCATTTAGTCAGTCCAGTAAAAAGCACTAAACAGACACTTCTCAAACACTACCTTTGTCTATGTATATCTAAGCCTTAATCGTGCAATAAATGCTAAGCTTATCATTAATCTTTCTTGCTAAAAATATTCTACTGTCCATATAATATCAAAAAAGACAATATCACATTAGGAACAAGGAGACACACAGCTTCTGATTCCAGCAGGCATGTGCAGAAGGGATGGCTCTGGGGACTCAACACCATTATTGTGATTCAGAGTGTTTTATAATTTTCAAGATAAAATGAAATACCAGTTATCAATATTAATGACAGTTATCTCATATTCAAAAATGTGACAGTTAACATTGTCTACTAAGGGCATGATAAAATTCTGATTAGCTCTATGTTGATGGGTGGGTAAAACTCTCTGCATGTCCCTGACCCTCAGTGATATATTATTCAGATTTTGCAAAAAAAAAAACACATAGCTAATATTCGTTTTCAATGTTTGTTCAATGTTTATTCAGAAGTAAACATTACAACTCCGTAGTATGTATATCACATAGGAGTAGTAGAATATACATAACAAATAACAACCAGCGAATACTGCAAATCTGCTTATATGTGAAATGCATAACTTTAGTCTTGACCAATATGTTTCATTCCTAGAAATAAAAACACAGTGAGACAGTTTAATACTAATAATAATAATAACAACAACAGGACAGGACAGACAGCTGCATTTTAGGCTCAAGGGTTCAGTGTCTTATCCAGGGACACTTTGACTTGTGGTTGGAAATTGAACCACTAACAATGGGGTTCTGTAAGTAGGGGACTGCCATACCAACTCACCCACAGTCGCCCCTAGAACTTTGTATGTACAATACAATCCTTTAAATCTGTACTTGCTAAATCTTGCCCTGACACAGACTGGTTATGCAACATCTCCTTCTAGCTGGGGAGTGTTCCTCACTCTTTGATGGACAACATGGCTGAAGCTTGTAGCAAAGATACGGGTGTGTGAGGACCATTGTGGGATTTTGCTGTTTCCTGACAAGGCTTATTGATTTGACAAGTCTCTGTCTCTGAAGTCCTAGGATATCTGAGTACTTTCACCCAGTGATCCAGAAAAGCAGATATTCAATTTCCTGAGAGTCCCAGTACATTTAATACATAAAGGCTAGAAAGAAAGAAAAGCTAAAGAAAACAAAAGAAGCTGAGTGATGTGATGTCCTTATCTAAAAGCTCAGCACTCATCTTAGAAGCATTTACCATACATATTGACCTCTGCTGCTTCCCCTCTCCCCATTTCAATGCCAGACTCTTTTGTTTATTATTATATCAGATTCAGAAGCTTTTAGATCCAGTATTGGTATGCTAGAGCCCTGGTGTTTAAATTGCTCTAGTAGAATCTATGTAGTTTGGAGAACAAATCTGAAAGGAAAATGGAAAATACGTTGATCATCTCTAAGTTGAACATGTAGTAGGTTCACCGAACTGATTACACATGACCACTCATTATTCATTTTTTCCAGCACAGTTGCCATGAAAAATTTGTTTATGGATTTTACATGTCAATTTAGTTTTCTCTCACTGAAATTTATTTGGTTTATGGCAGGTGACAGAAAACTAAACATGTTCCCACAGTCTTGGCAAAAGATGCAGTGTGTAGGTCAGTCCAATTTGTTGTGTCACTAGGAGTTCAAATCTACATTCCAACTAAGACTATTGTGAAGACTTTAGAAAAGGTGTGATAGATTACCAAACTCTGGCATTTCTCTGCAACCTGAATTTCAAATGGTGCAGACAGCAGTGGGAAACATTGAATTGAAATTATTCATAACAAGCACAGTCTTTCACAGTCAGCTTTGTTGTTGACTGTGGTTGATTGTTGTACAAATTTCTAATAAGATGACAACTCATTATGCGCATTATCTTTTCTTACAACATAAAAATACGGAATATGTAGATCAGTAAAATGTCATCTGATCTTGCAGTACAGCATTCATCTTGTCTGACCACATTAGTGTGTTTTTATGGTTAGGGTTTAGGCCTAAAAAATGGTGGTCTGGCTTTATAGAAGACATCTTTCTACGCATACACACACACACACACACACATCCTTATTAATCTTTAAGCAAAAGCACAACCCTAGAATCACGCTAACCATCTCCTTGAGACTTGATTTCCTTTGTATGTAGTGCTGAACTCTTTCATAAAATACATTGCATCAGAACATAAACATTATATGATTATTTATCTTGGGCTTTACTTTCGCTACAAATCCATAATCACATTTGCATTGTAGGTGTTTTGGAACATAATTTTTAAAAGACGGGCTTAGAGGTCAACCAATAGATACAGTGGAAATACATAGTTGTTGAAATACTTGCAGTATATAACTATACTCTACTCAGTGTATAACTTTACATCACCATTGCCACTGACCCTACTTATGATTAGGTAGATTCCAGTAGTGTATTTCTAAGTGTAACTGGACGTTGGAGTTTACACAGGTACAGAGTTATAAATGGAATAGAACAAAGAAAAACCTCATAGTAAGGTTTTAGGGGTCTTATGCTAATCTTCAACCTATAGACGAGAGCATTATTAAAGCCTTTACAGCCATCTTTGGTTTGCACAAAGCCCCAGTGTGATCCTGTTGAGATGGGGATTTGGAGGGGAGAGGTGTATTTGTTATCCTAGATGATTCTTTAGCTAGTTCTGTCTTCCTTTTCTGCGCTCTCATCCACGTCATCTCACTGCTGCAATGTCACAGCGTTTCTCCCCAGCTTTTTTCTTTGGGTTGTGGATTGGCTCAAGGTGGCTTAAGACCATCTAATCCTAGCTGACAGTTAAGTAATTATTGTGCAGACAGGCTTTGCCCAAAACACTGGGTATTGAAAGAGGGCTCTTGTAGCTATTGACAGGAGGTGGAGGAATTCTATTTTTAACAGTATGAGCCTGCTTATAGCGTGAAAAAAAAGTGTGTACCCACCTATTTTAAAATCACTGGTGATTCTCAAATTCCATTTTGACTAGTTCATTGGAGTATACAGTACACACTGTATACAGTATTTGTCAATACAGGTCACCATGTCAGTTTTATTGGGTGAATAAGGAGTTATTGCTGCATGATTTCCAGCACGACTTCTCCTTCTAATATGATTTTTTATCCTCTGCTTTTGTCTGAATTTCGGGGCAAAGTGATATTTCAATAATAAATCATCAGCACAGCAAGAAGCTGAATAATTTGCTTTCCAAAAGCGAGGCTGTTTATTTAGAATGGGGATGCATAATACCACACTTGTTTGCCTTTGTATTCAGGTAAGACTCGCCATATCATAAATCATACATCCAGTAGGCTATAGGCACTTGGGAACTAAACAGCTTTGTGTCCACCCACAGGCCATATTGTGGGTGCAGAAGTGCCAGTTAAGCCTGATTGATTGCATAGAAGCAATTTGATTTTGGATTCATTCTCTCTGCACAAGTGAAACATACTTCCCTTTGTTGCTGGGATATGGCTTGTTTTTAATGGTTGTTTTATGGAAATAAAGCTTAACTCATCTCTTTCTGTTTACCATCTGCTCTGAATTTGGTTGGGCCATTTCCTCAATTAAACTGAAAAATGAACCATTGACAAATTGAGGTGTCATGTGTTGTCAGTTATCTTCTCAGACAACAGTTCTGTGACTTAGAAAACACTGGCACAATGCTTGTTAATTCTCAACAGAGTGTATTGAAATAAAATTCTAAGGTTCTGTTTTTTTTCTCCTTAGTCCGACAATAATGTTTTAAGCTAAAAGTGAATACACCCAATGAGCACAAGGCTTTGTTCTTCTGAAAGGAACATAATGGGGAGCACTTGTTCTTCCATTCACTTCGTGCAGCCTGTCAGTGTTGACCGATGGCTGCTGGCCAGGTTTGACCAAGCCTAACTTCTTCACTTTGGCTGGCAGTACACCTTCCTGTATATTGGAGCCTTTCATTGCCTTTAACACAGGCTTTGTAGGGCATGGATTTCCTTTATTTAGTATTTTCAGTATAATCTAATGCACAGCATTAGATTATACAAAACAAGTATACGTGCAAATTGCCCAAAAGTATAATGGGGGCATTTTGTCTATATTAGAGAACATTCACATTCACTCAAACTGATTCCTCTTGCACTTTAGAAATAATCCACTACTGATGCTAGATTTCTTCATTGATTGTCACTAGATACTAAAGGGTGAATTAATTTCAATTTACTTTCAGGTTAATAGGTATAGTAACTAGATTCTTTCTGGATAGTCCAGCTTCCTCCCACCGTTACGGTTAATTGGTCATAAGATAAGAATAAGATCAGTCTTATCTACTTTACATAAAAGAAAGGAGAACAAACTCAAGTTTGATTTTCTCTAAATAAATCTGTGAAAATTCTTAATTATTCAGGTCATGGTTATCCCAAAATTGCTGTTCAGTGGTTCAGTTGTTCTGTTCTGACTGATTGTCTGGAAAAGCAGGATTATAAATCCTGTGGAGTGACTGAGTCGTTATCACTTGATGATGACCTGTGGGTAGTTGTTCTACCTGGCTTTAATGTGTGTCTCTGTGACCACCAGCGACACAGTGTGAACAATTGTGAAACTGCCTGATGGAGTTTTGAGATTCCTCTGAATACCAATGTCAAGTACAACAGAAACTCAATTTTCCCTTTCCCTTGTTTTCACATTGGACCTTCATGGTGAGATGTTACATATATACTTTTGTGAAATTGGGAGCCCATGATACATATATGTTTGTATGCTGGCTAGGAGTGAAGGTGCCATGTTTTACTTTGGCTAACATTCTTTTTATTGTTTTCAAAATGTTATACCCCTTGACATCAAGCTGTGGGGAAGTCCATAAATGATCATCCGTTTTGGCCTCCTACACCATACTGCCCACTATGTGGGTGTTATGCGGTAGTTTGTTATTTGTACAGAGGGGTCACATGTGTTGGAGAAAGTGTTTTGGCTGTGAAGGAAAGTAAAATTTAATTTTCTTGAAAACAAAACCATAAAACAACCATAAATGTAATATCCAATAGGTACTTTCGGCTAGGTTTTTGTTGAAGGCCGGTGCTATTCCCGCTGTACTTGGGTGGGTGGAGGAATCAGGTAAGGTAAAATATGTACCTGAAATATTATTTTGTGTTGTTTTGTGTTATTGTATGGCTCATGAATTACATTATTAGGATAAAATAAGGTGTCATGGTGGTGTTGTAGTTAGCACTGTCACAGCAAGTAGAACCCCAGTTTGAATTCATGTGTTGGCAGGAGTTTGCATGTTTGTTTCTGTTTGGTTTCTCTCAGGTACTGTGGCTTCCTCCCACCTCCAACACATTGGCGAATCTAAACCTTTCACACTCACATTCACACCTATTGGCAATAGGTGAGTGTGAAAGGTTGTCTGTCTTTATATGTCTTCCCTGTGATGGACTGGAGATCTGTCCAGGGTGTACCCTGCTTCTTGCCTGATGATAGCTGGGATAGGCTCCAGCACTCCTGTGACCCTTGAGTGGACAAGCAGTTAAGACAATGGACAGATGGATGATACAATGAAAAAAATGACACATTAGACTGAGCTCCCAAAACAAAATACAAACCCAAAATATTTAAACAAATATTTGGGTGGAAGTGGCATATTTAAGAAGTTTAAGAAGAAGCTTAAGATGTTACTCTCCTGCTATCCACAGCCCAATAAATGTTTACTCTACTGTTATATTTCTTTTCCTGCTAGCTAGAAGATAAAAGGAACTATTCCCACGGGGTGACACTAATATATAAAGCCATTCCATCTCTCCTCTGCTCCTCAGATAGAAACCATGTGCCGCACTGCAAGTTAATATGCTAGCCCATTTTTTCCTGCAGCTGTCTGTCTGTGTAGGACATAGTGGCTGAGGATGTTTTTGTGGCCAGTGACCATCAACAGGAAAGGTGTCTGTGAACAAAGGCCAACTGAAAAACAGTCATTAAAGAGCTCAAGGATCCCAGGAAGCAGCAGTATGGAAGACATGAAATACAAGTCATACAATTTTTCAGACTGAACATTTTGTCGGACAATATAATAATTACAATAATAATTATACAGTAATACAATAATGTCTATCTAATTGACTTAATGAATCACTCCACTGATTTAAAAGATACATTTATTTACTTACATTTACATTTACTTACTTACATACAATGCCTATTAGCAGTTGTACAACTTCTGCAACTTCTAAGTGTAAGTTCTAATGCTTTCAGTGTGTCCACATTCATGCATCCATCCATCTGCAAATACAGTCGCTGTATGTGCTTCTCTGGTTTACTGAGGTTTAATTCACTGCTACAGCCACCAGCAGTTTGTAAGGCAGGTCTTTTGTTCTGTTTTTTTATCCACAGGTTGTTTTGTTGAGCTGACAGAATTACTTTTACTTTTACCAAAATAGACTTACTGGAAGAGGATTGTGTAATTGCAGTTCTGAAATATGCTGACTTATTTCTTTAGCGAATATTTCAGATTCAGAAAACATGTTCCCAATGTGCACAATATAGTACACATATACATTAGCCACGTACCATGTTAGTAGAGACAGAAGTGCATTCAAATTAACATAAATTAGAAAGAAATTAGAAAGAAATCGACATAATGCTCATTTACACAGTTACTTTTAAATCCATTTACCCAGCCATTTTATACTACTTATCTAGAGTTGGATTGTGGGGTTAGAGATTCAACAATGTATCCCAGGCTTACTCCACAAATATTATCCAGTTTCTCCTTGAACATTTTCATGCATTTTCAGACAGCAGTCCCACCACATGATGGTGTTAATGTTAAAGCAGCTACACATCCCCACACACAGCAAGCAAACTGCTTTTAGAGGAAGAAACCTCCAGCAGAACCAGGCTCAGGTTGGGTGGCAATCTGCCTCGACCGGCTACTCACCCCTGTTCACCACAATATTAAAACCACAAGTGGCTGTCATACGGTCACGGGTAATCAGTATATAGTCTCACCAGAATGTTCTGGGTCTACCTTATGAACTACTACATTGTAAAATGACAATGATGCAACATTTTGCATATGAATATTTATGGAAATTTGCACAAGGCTTAGTAAATATCTCTAGAGAGTCTATAGTCATGCTAGTATCTCTGGGATGCTGATCCAGGATCAAATGCCATTGTACCAATATGCTTACAGTGTTAAAATTAATATAGTATAATCTTACTGTATTCATCAACATGTTAAAATATGCCAATTACCACTATACACAAATCATCTGAGGATAACAGAAATGGCTTTCTCATGCCTAAAGCTGCAGTATGCCGTTAATGTGACCCACCTCCTCATTTATCTTCTGGGGAAAGCAAAATATGATCTTGTTTGTTGTTTAGCTGGGGTTTTGGAGGTTGACAGAAGTCAGAGCCTTTGGAGGCTTGAGTATAGTACACACTAGCATGCACTATAATATCTAGGGTCCATTTATTATGATTATCCTTAATTCTTTCACAGACCTGCATTGGGAAAAAATGAAGTATTCCTGCTGCTACTCTATGTTTTGTGAAAATATTTGACTGAACGGATGAAACTCTGATTTTAAAGAGTCAACGCGCTGGTTTGTCATACCCACAAAAAACTGCTCACAATTTTATATGCTCTCTTTTTCCTGGTCAATAGGAAATATTATTTTTGGACCAGTTTGTGTAATGTGCTGAACATCACTGAACGTCACTGATGTTACAAGCTAAAGTAGCCCTATTGCACACAACTGACAGAGTTGGCTACTTTACTCAAGCATTGGTTACCTTGTTAGCTTAGAAAAGTTGCCAATAAATGTCATGCTCCCAAATCTCTATTTACAAATAATATCAGAATGAAAGTTAGAAATAAGAACTTTTTGCCCTACATTTTATTTTCTTTTACCTCAGTGTATTCAAATATTTAACATGGGCTACAATGTGGTGGTGTTGCCACTTTAAGTCATCTGTAATCAGGCAAAAAAGCCAACAGCTGTAGTAGCAGTGATGGATCTTTGTTTTTGGCCATCCAGGATTTGGAGCTGCCAAGGGAAAAGAGCATTTTGATTAATTCGAGGGCCTGCTGCCTTCATCACAGCCTGTTATTGTGTCATTGTGTGTGAGAGACACGGTGAGAGAAAGAGAGACAGAGAAAGACCTTTAAGTGTCCATTTTATAGTTCATAAGAATATGAACTCTTTACCACAATCTGTGATTTAGAATTACTATAGAAATAACAGTGTTTTGTAAAGTAGCATTTACTATATTTACTCTGTATTGTTAAGTGTTAACAGAGGCTTTGAGAGTCTTAGAAAAAAAACTAGTGATGTCATTCTGGGTGTTAAGAAGGAATTAGGGGTTGCAAGTTGCAAGGGTCAAGTTGCATAATGAAAAGTGTAAGTTGAAATGTTTTTCAGGTTTTTTTTATTGTAAACACAGTATTACAGCATAACACCTCTTTGAATAAGCATCAAGTTACAAGTTAGATAAAGGCCAACTATTAAACTCTCTTAAATATGGTAAATATAAACTGCCCATCCAAATAAAAGTCACCACCTGAACTTAACCTTGCAAATAAGTAAGAGCCTCCCATTGGATAATTACTGCTTGGATGATTACGTTTCAGCTGCCAACTATTTTTTTTTTTTAACCCCAACTGATGCAGTGAGTAAAATAACCATGTCAGAAGACACATCCTGTGCTTGTGGGAGGAGATGTTAATCCAAGTTTCAGAAGGATCAAATTATTGGCATGTATCAAGCAAAGAAAACATCTCAGTACGTTATCTGGAAGTTGAGTCATGGCAACTGGACTTTCTTTTGGTTAGGTTAAAACGTTTCGCTACTCATCCAAGTAGCTTCTTTAGTCTGAAGATAGTTGGTTAGAGACCATAAATTTATACTCCAGGTTTGGTTTCACTCCACCCCTTGGCCTAAATAGGCTCATAAGATGAAACAAAGGCTTGGGAGGACGTGAAGGATGTCGTTAAGTGTGTCCAACCTGGTGCCAGTGAGAACTGGCCTTTTTGGGGATAGATGAAAGGACAGCATGATGAATAGAAGACATGTTGCGCCTAAGACACAACCTATCTTCTAGACACACTTAACCCATTTTAGGTGTCCAAGGTCCAGAGAGTGGAACAAAGTCCAGAGAGTGGTGGGGAAGCAGACAGGGCTGAGGAGGACGAGCAGGAGCAGGCAGGTTTGGTAACAGGCATGGAAAAACAGGTTGGGGAACGACGACGAACTGACAGAGGGAAAAGGGCTGAGGAGAGTTTTATAGCAAGAGGGGGACACAGGTGAGTCCAATGTGCTGATGATTGCCGGGAGCAGAGGGAGAGAAGTGGCTGGTGGGCGGAGTCCAGAGGGAGAGTGAGAGGAAGAACTGAGGGAAATCCCAGGCTGGCCTGATGCCAGACCGAAAAGGTGACAGAAATTGCAGGAATTGATTCATTGATGGTTAATAACACATGGCAGTGATCAAGGAAAGGCAAAAATGGAAGCTAAAATAAAAGTGAGCACCAAGAAATACATCAACAAATCAACAGCAGTTTATGATTTGATCTACTCTAGCTGCTGTGTGGACAACCCTTAAGCTTTTAGAATGTGCTAAATAAGGGACATTAGTAAGACAAATCACAACCAGCAATAGATAACATGTTGATGTAGATACATTGTTCATCAAGCAGCACAAAATAAACAAGCTCCATCTGTGCTCTCCAGCCGTGATTTGCCTCATGTGGGCAAGCTTCATCACTATGGGAGCACAGAGGAAAGGAAGATATCAGCTCAAGTGCTATCTGATTTAATTCCAGTGAAGTCTGCACTTACAAATATATACAGTGAGGGAAAAGATTATTTGAACCCCAGCTGATTTTGTAAGTTTGCCCACTAACAAAGAAATGATCAGTCTATAATTTCAATGGTAGGTGTATTTGAACAGTGAGACACAACAATGACAAAAAAAATCCAGAAAAATGCGTTTCAAAAAGAGTTATAAATTAATTTGCATTTCCACGAAGGAAAGAAGTATTTGATCCCTTCGAAAAACGTGCTTTAGTACTTGGTGGCAAAACCTTTGTTGGCAATCACAGAGGTCAGCCGTTTCTTGTAGTTGGCCACAAGGTTTGCACACATCTCAGGGAGGATTTTGGCCCACTCCTCTTTGCAGATCCTCTCCAATGTTTGGCAACTCGAACCTTCAGCTCCCTCCACAGATTTTCTATGGGATTAAGGTCTGGAGACTGACTAGGCCACTCCATGACCTTAATATGCTTCTTCTTGAGCCAGTGATTTGTTGCCTTAGCCGTGTGTTTTGGATCATTGTCATGCTGGAGTACCCAACCACGACCCTTTTCAATGCCCTGACTGAGGGAAGGAGGTTCTCACCCAACATTTGACGGTACATGGCCCCATCCATCCTCCCTTTGATGCGGTGCAATTGTCCTGTCCCCTGGCAGAAAAACACCCCCAAAGCATAATGTTTCCACCTCCATATTTGACAGTGGGGATGGTGTTTTTGGAGTCATAGTCAGCCTTCCTCCTCCTCCAAACACAGCGAGTTGAGTTGATGCCAAAGAGCTCGATTTTGGTCTTATCTGACCACAACACTTTCACCCAGTCTTCCTCTGAATCAGTCAGATGTTCAGTGGCAAACTTCAAACGGGCCTGTAGATGGGCTTTCTTGAGCAGGGGGACCTTGCGGGCACAGCAGGATTTCAGTCCTTCACGGCGTAGTGTGTTACCAACTGTTTTTTTGGTGACTATGGTCCCAGCTGCCTTGAGATCATTGACAAGTTCCTCCCGAGTGGTTCTTGGCTGATTCCTCACCGTTCTCATTATCATTGAAACTCCACGAGGTGAGATCTTGCATGGAGCTCCAGACCAAGGGAGATTGGCAGTTAATTTATGTTTCTTCCATTTGCGAATAATTGCACCAACTGTTGTCACCTTCTCACCCAGCTGCTTGGCGATGGTCTTGTAGCCCATTCCAGCCTTGTGTAGGTCCACAATCTTGTCCCTGACATCCTTGGAAAGCTCTTTGGTCTTGGCCATGGTGAAGAGTTTGGAATCTGGATTGATTGATTGCTTCTGTGGACAGGTCTCTTTTATACAGGTAACGAGCTGAGAGGGCTGCCAATGTCAGCTCGTTACCTGTATAAGATCCACCAGGGAGCTAGAGATCTTGCTGACGGATAGGGGATCAAATACTTATTTCCTTCATGGAAATGCAAATTAATTTATAACTCTTTATGAAATGCTGAGATGTAACCACCTGTAACCTCTCGCAAAATAAGTGTTTCTAGAGTCAGTCAAACTATTTTGAAAATCAACATACTGTAATTTCTCTAATGATTCTCTGGTCATTATTAGGGCTGTCATCAAAAGCAGCATTTACTTTGAATAAACTAAACTGAACAATAGTACTGTGTATCAGCCTATATTAATCTCCTAATTTGGCTTTAGGTTTGTGGGTTTGTGTTTAGGTTTAGGGTTAGGGTTAATGTAAGTAATGTAAGTAATGTCTTAATGCCTGTGCCTGTTTGCTTCTTGCTTGGGGTCATTTTGAGACACTACTCTGTAAAGTTTACAGCTGTCAGTTGAGTTGAATTGACTTGAATTGTCATGTTTGCAATTATTCTACTGGCAAAAAGAAAGTCAACCAAAGAAATTAAATATAAAATCTGCAGCACTTAAGGAACAGCCCTAGTCACTATTTCTAAGCCAGTCATATTATTTATTTATTCATTTTCATACAGCAGTATCACATCATAATCTATAACTAACTCTAACATCTTGTTTTCCAAAGAAATGGCTGTTCATTCAGGTTAACCAGTGTTCAATATTAATTAATCAGTTTAAAGAAAATTAAAAAAGAAAAGAATGAGAATCTAATTCTAAATATCATCTACATATAAAATAAAAGACATTTCAGCAAATGTTTTTTGCAGAACTAGGTAGTTGATACTTTTGAACACTCATAGTTTACATTTACATTTAGCAGACGCTTTTATCCAAAGCGACTTACAAGTCATTACAAGGTACAATGGTAGGCAGGGCAGCGTGAGGACCCCTACTGGTGGTAGGCCACCTCCAGTCTCCCACATGGGAAGCGGTGATGTTACCACTACACTAACCAGCCAGACCATCACGTAAAATGGAGGTTGAATGATAAAGACACAGATAAAATTACAACTCAATAACAACCAAGCAACATGCATCATAACTGAGTAAAACCGCCTGGTATCACCAGTTACAACAGGTGAATCATTACTTTAATGATCATGTATATTTTAGTACATATTAAACATGCAGCATATATTGTGCTCATTACTGAGCTTTGACTTTGCTGGTAAAGGTCAGTTTTGACACATTTGGACAGTGGCAGACTGTCATCAGCCTCTGAACTGATAAGTCAAAATAAGAGTGTAGTGCAATGTATTTTCAGAGAATATGAATACATTCAGATAATGATTGCATTGCGACTTTGTCAACACCATGTTCAATGATGACTTGGATAAAAAACATAGCTTTGTATTTTTTTTTTTACATACTGTGTCTTATGTGTCTTACTTCTGTGACTGAGCTTGATTACTTTTTCTGTGTGCAATCTCTCTGATGTGAAATGATAGCTTTCCTTGCAATATGTTCTGTGACCTTTATGACTTAAATGAAAGGGTTAATTTTTCTTCAGATGTTGACTCAAACTCTTTCTGTGTTCCACAATAGCCACAAAACTATAGTACTCTTACCACATATTATATTAAATATTCACATTGTATTACTAATATCTCACCATTTTAATTTAACATCAATTTCTTTGTGTTACACAGTATGATGATAAAATAATGTTTTACAATCTTAAGATAGTGTTTTATAACATGCACAGAATGGCAAACAAAAAAAACACTGAAACAACTATTTACCATACTGATGTTTAAAGTCTAAGATCATAAGATACTGTATATGAAAATGTGCAGTGATTAGATCAGTGGGATAAATTGGATGGTAGAAGAATAGGGGAGTAGGTGGCTTTACTACAGTAAGCTTCTAATTCTGCACCTTTATTTCATATCAGACAATATGGTCAAAGTTAAATCAAAGAGTTTCATGACGTTTCTGTCTTCTCGTCAGAGGTCATGAAAAATAAATAACTTTGAAGGCAACAACAGATAAAGGAGATTTGGGTCTATTTTGAGCTTCAATAATATGTAATAGATTATTTCACACAATTTAGAAACTTCTATTTATGCAATTATCACAGGCTTGAAAAATAGAAAGACAGAGATTGCTACAACAATTACATGATTTCCTCATACATGAAAGAAGAGGACAGTGCAATTATTAAGGAAGTGGAAAGACCAAGTGCATGTTAAACAAAAAAGAGAAATATTTCAATGTGGCTTCAGAAATGGAAAAAATATATCCTGCAGCTGATAAATCATACCACAAAAAGTTGCCTTTGTAAAGATATCATAGAGTAAGCATCAACATGAAAGAAAGTGAATGCAGTTTAGCAGAGTGCAAGTAAAAATCACTGGAACAGTGAACATGTCATTTTAATAGGCACTGTACTGTATGTGATATGTGTCAAACAAAAGAAATGTGGACCCAAGAGCATGACTGAGGCAGGCTGGAGTTCTCTTTTAATGGGAGGTTAGTGGTGGAATCCAACTAAAACTTAAAAAGGTATAAATGGAAATTGGCTGCACTAACAGGCAGGAAAATAATCATACATACAGTCTTTAGGAACAAGTTCTGAGAAAGTCTTTTGAGGGTACAGGATGATCACGTTCAGATAGGAGCAGAGATGGTTCCCCTGGGAGAGAAAACGGACTGACAGGGAAGTAGTGGTGTAAAGTGGCTTAAGTAGTGATGAGGCAGACACAATGAGACACAAGTGAAAGTGATAAGGGTTAATGAGGTGAGGTGAGTCTGAGAGTCAGAGACATGCAAGAGGAGGGTTATGCCTAATTTTAAAAGGGGCCAACAGGTGCATGAACAGAAATAAACAAGAGCAAAAGTAAAACGTGCAGAAAACTGTGACAATATGTAGCCTAGCTGGATATAAATTAATTATAAGGGAGAATTTGTTCATGTTTATGAATTAACAACACAGTTGCATATTTAACACAAGTCATTCATGACTTAACTGTAGACAGAGTAGAAAAAAAACAAAGCAGAAAGCACACAGAAAAGGAGCTACTTACCACTGTGTATAGATGTAAGACATATTTTTTTCATTTTAAAGGTGACCACAAGGTGCTTAAAACATCTTAAAAAAGACAACAAACTACGCTCTTATGAGGCTACATTACCTTTTACACTAAGTTTTTGTGAGTATTTGAACTATATGTTTAAGCATTTTGTCAGATGGCCAAGCATCTGTATAATTGCAGTAATGTAATTGGAATGAGATTCCATTGCTATAATATCAAATAATATTAACAGATATCCATGTACATTTATTGACTCTCGCTTAGAAGAAAAGTTCTAGTGGTAACTGTTACCAGTTCATAAAAGGAGTGTCTGAAGTGGTGATGCTAAGCTCAGCACTGTGCACAAATATTGGGTATTAAAACACTAAAATGATTATGTCCTCTGTATGAATGTACTGTACTCATTGAAATTCTATTTTATTAATAATAATAATAATAATGAATACTTTATTGATCCCCTTGGGAAAATTGGGGTTGGATAGCTGCCAGACAGTACATGTTGGCGTTACTACAGGGTTTCAGCATCTTATCCAAGCACCTCAGCAAGTAGCCAGGAGGCACCAGGAATCTAACCACTCACCCTCAGGTTCGTAGACAACTGCTCTACCACCTGAGCTACTGCCGCTCACTGTTAAGTGTTATGAGTAGGTATAATGCACATCTCAGTCATCCACACACTTACAGTGAACTCTAAGTTACCTCAGTTATACTGTGGACCTGACCAACATGTCAAAGTGAGACATAACCACAACTTACTTCTTGTGGTTGCAAACTCTCTATGTGTTTATTTGTCTTGGGACCTCCATCTGGACCCTGGTTGCTAGTGCATTAATCTATTTTTTTAGATCTGTAATCTATCTACCTGTGGATGTTGACACATCTGTTGGTACACTTATTTAAAAAAACAACAATTGACAAAATTAATTTAAAAAAAAGTTTTTTTTATTTGCTGTAATTAGCACAACACGTCTTAAATCTTTCAACCTATTTCAGTGAAGAAAAATAACCACTCTGCTGGTATCATATACTTCTATTTCAAGAACTGGAAGCAGGAGCACACATTTTATATACATATACATTATATACATATTGTATTGTTGACTGTTGTTTACTACATGTAAGTTGTTTGTCTCATGTAAGGAAACAAACCTTGTGTCAGGACTTTGCTCTTTAACTGCTGACAGTTAGTCACTATTTTGAAGGAAAAAAGACTGAGCCAAGAGTTGTGGTACATACCAGTGTCTTTAACAATGGAACTCACTAATGTTGTTCAGCTCTCTCACAGACGTCCATCTTGTTCCTGATGTTATACACAAAGATCTTATCATTGGATGTTTATAGATAAATCATGCCTCCATTTTATGTGTTCCCTAGCAACAGTCTTTCACAAATTAAACTATTTAAAAGTCTACTTCTTTCAACTGTTCTTGTCAAAATACACATAATTCAATTTTAATTTAATGCACAATTATTTTTTTCTAACTGCACAACACAAAGATTTTTTTTACTTTTTTATTATGGCCACCAGCTGTAGAGGTTCACACAGTCCTGTGCATAATAAAAATGAGCTAGCATTGCTTTAAGCACTAAGACTCTAACTATAATTCACTATCATTATAATGTTCTATGTTCTAGGATTCGGATCATATCGAAGCAAAAAGGAAACTGTCTAACTTTTTTTAGGGTTGGAATATGTTTAGAGTGTGTCTTCAGCAAATCATTCCTTAACCAAATTTGTTTAGATGTGTTAGTGTGCCCTCTGAGACCAGTGGAGCGTTTTCGGGATCTTCAGCCAGATGAGCTGGCAGATTTATTCAGTACTACTCAGAGAGTCGCCAACCTGGTGGAGAAACACTTCAATGCCACTTCGCTCACAATTGCCATCCAGGTAAAGAAAAAAAAAACACTCTCTGTGACTCTTAAAAATACCGTACCACCAGTTTCACTTGTCTCTGGAGTGGGTCTAAACATAGAATTACAGCTTTACCAATCTCAGGGTCATGTTGAGAAATGCTATGAATGCTTATAATCTGTTGAGTGACACTGCTACAGTGCATTTTTTCACTTCAGCACAAGGTGAAGTTGTTTACTTGAACTGCTTCTAGAGTTCTTCTATGATTACTAAAATATTCACTTATTTGCCAGTGGAAACTTTTTCGTCAAACAGTGACACCAGGATAGGTTAGGTTTGCATAAACAACAACTTAGCACTAAAAAACAATCAGTAAACAGTAACATAAGGTGGATATCTGTGAGTATAAACCCCATTTGTGGAAAGGCTGAGATATATTTACCACTCAGTTAAAGACCCAACCTTTAAAAAAAAAAAAAAAAAAAAGAATATTTGTCCATTCCTGCTGGATACAAGATTTCAGCTGCTCGCCAGTCTGTGGTCAGTGTTATCTGATTCTCTTCTTAATGCTGCTCCATACATTTTCAATAGGAGACAGATGTTGACTGTAGGTGTTAGATCTAGTATTGACACTTCACTATATATACATGTGTGTATATATACATACTATGTATATATACACATTATAGATCACAACCTTTTATTACACACTGACTGGAACATGTCATTAAGGTTAAAGGAACAGCACTAGGCTGGTTTAAATCTTATCTATTGGATAGATTCCAGTTTGTGCATGTTAATGACGGGTCCATGCACACAAAAGTTAGCTACGAAGTTTTACAAAGTTCTGTTGCTG
This sequence comes from Anabas testudineus, assembly GCF_900324465.2. NCBI lineage: Eukaryota > Metazoa > Chordata > Actinopteri > Anabantiformes > Anabantidae > Anabas > Anabas testudineus. The sequence goes on along the minus strand of NC_046614.1, from coordinate 3,126,610 downwards.
ATTGCTGATTCTTTTCACTCTATATTTGTCCCCCTTAGGCAATATTTTTAAACTATAAATTTCCATTGCTATGCAGACGATACCCAGCTATATTTATCTACAAAACCAGAAGAAACGAATCAATTAAGCAAACTTCAAGCACTTCAACCTGGATTTCCTCCCTAAATTCAGACAATACAGTTATTTCATTTGGTCCTAAAAACCTCAGAGACATCATATCTAATCATATTGTAACCCTGGATTACATAAAATTTGCTTCAAGTAACACTGTATTGTGAAAAATCTCCAATTTATCTTTGATCAGTATATTGCCGTTACATTATACATAAAAGAAACCTCTAGAACGGCATTCTTCCACCTGAGGAATATTGCTAAAATCAGGAGCATCCTGTCTCAAAGTAATGCAAAAAAATCTAGTCCATGCATTTGTAACTTCTAGACTGGACTATTGTAATTCACTATTAAAAGGATGTTCCAATAGCTCCTTATTAAGCCTCCAGTTAATCCAGAATGCTGCAGCCTTCTAGTTCTGACCAGACTTAGTAAGATAGATCAAATTTCTCCTACATTTGCTTCTCTCCATTTGTTCAATGTAAAATCCATAAAATAATTTAAAATCCTTCTCCTCACGTATAAAGCGCTTAATAATCAATCTGTCATATCTTAAAGACCTCATAGTACCAAATTCTCCCAGCAGAACGCTTTGTTCTCAAAGTTTAGGTCTACTTTTGGTTCCTAGAGTTTCCAAACGTAGAATGGGAGGCAGAACCTTTAGCTATCAAGCTTCTTACCTGTAGAACCAGCTCTCAGTTCAGGTTTGGGAGGTAGACACCCTCTCTACATTTAAGAATAGACTTTCCTTTTTTATAAAGCTTATAGTTGGAGCTGGATCAGATGACTCTGAACCATCTCTTAGTTATGCTGCAATAGATTAGTCTGCTTTGGGGCCTCTACTAATACACTGAGTTTCTCTTCTTTATCCATTTAAATCCCACAATTGCATGCTATAACTGTTTTTTCTCTCCCAGAGTTGTGCTTCCTCCTCTTTGTCTCCCTCTCTGCCTGGTTATCAGAGTTCTGATATCAGAGTTATCAGGTTCTGCAAAAATCTCTTCCTTTAAAGGGAGCTTTTCCTCTCCACAGTCGCTTAGTGCTGCTAATATTTTTTAATTTCTTAAACCTTTAACACTTTAACATGCCTTGAGATGACATCTGTTGTTATTTGGTGCTATACAAAGAAATTTATATATCAATTTAATTAAATTTAATTGTAGGCAGTATATGACAGTAAAGTTATTTTGTGCTTTAAGACAGTAAAGCACATACACTCAGTGTCTATAAAGCCATGCTGTTGTAGCTTGTGCAGAATGAGGCCTGTTAATATATCTAAAGACGGTGGCTGTGGTCAATAGATAGAGCAGTTGTCTGCCAATCATAGGGGATTTGTGGTTCCAAAAAAATGTTTTGCCCTGTGCTGTGGACTATATATTTGAAGCCTTTCAGCACCTGCAATACAATTATATACCTAGTAATTACATAAACCTTGCTGAAACTATGTAAAAAGCCTAATTCACTGAGTTGATTCATATCCATTCACTGTTCATATAATCATCAAAATTGAATTGAGATCAATTGAATGAGTCATTGATCTAACTTTCATCATTTGATGTATCTAGTTTTTTTTTTAAGTAAAAGAAACGTGCACATCTCAATCTCAGGATTCAAATTTAACTAAAAACTAAGAACACCCTCCACAATAAGCACACGCACAATCAAGTACGCTGAAATTTCACTCATATAAATCTGTATGTTATCTGTCCAAGGATCATTCTCAGAACTCTGGCTGTCAGTGCCCTAATTAATTTTACTTTTTTAGATCTTTTTCACTAAAATAAGCTGACAAAATTCATTAAAAGAAAATCAAATTGCTGTAATTGATACATCTTCAATCTAATAATCAGCCTTTCAGCCTAATTAAAAGGGGAAACCTCAATTTTATTTTTATAGCACCAAATCACAACATAAGTCATCTCAAGGCACTTTACAGTGTAAGGTTTAAGACCTTAAAAAATATAATTATATAAAGAATTACATAGAAAACTCAACAATCCCATTTGAGCAAGTTTTAGACAACAGTGGAGAGGAAAAACTTAGTCTAGACTATTATCCAGTCTCACTGCTACAACAGCATAGCTGCTCTTTTTTGTCTTGACATATTTCTACAGAAGCAGATTTTCTAATAAGTAATAGGGCTTACAACTGATTTGAACAGTATCAGTACTCAAATAAAAATAAATTACAGTTATTTTCAACTGCTGACAAGCATTGGTCAAAACTGAAGTCACATTGTAAGAGCTCTTCACACCGTCAACAGAAGTCAGAAGTCTGTTTCAAATCAATTCAATTCAATTTTCTTAGTATACCACCAAATCAAAACAGAAGTCATCTCAAGGCACTTTACAGTGTAAGGTTTAAGACCTTAAAAAATATGTGTATAAAGAATGATATAGAAAACCCAACAACTTTTTAATCTAGCACACCAATAAAGTGTAAAGAGCTTATTCTATACTATACTAAATACTGATTTATCTAAAAAACATTCTAACTTTTATCTTTTGTCTTTTATGTAATGCTCCCTGTTGTTGGTATTTTGAATTTCAGTGTACTAAAAGTGTCTGTGTTTGCTTTCTGAGTTGGACTTGTTGCCAGTGTTGTGGAGGAATTAACATGTACATGATGTGTTTTGTTGTTGAGAGAGCCTTTTGGACGTTTGCCGTTACTGTTTAGCAAGAAATACATTAACTTGCTTTCACAAATTACATTCACTTGTTTGAAGAAAATGTCTATAGAAGCAAATAAAAGACAAAATGACTCGAAACTTTTGGCTTTACAGCAGTGCAGAATGAGGGATGGTGGTATTTTCAGTGTGAATCAGCTCTGCTGTCGTATGATGGAAGCTAAATACAGAGCTGACTCTGACACCCAGATAGGCTCTCGTCTCAGACTGAATAGCCTATTCTGCATAACTGGTGATATATATGCTAATATCAAAATAGCACCTAGCTCGCTCTGCAGCCCTGTCAGAGAAAATTGTTTCACAGGTTACGAGAAAAAAAAAAAGCAGAGCAGCAAAGAGTAATCTTTACCTGGATATCATTTTCTTTGACTGGCTAGGTGATGAGAAGTGATGATAGGAGATTAGTTGTGACAGCCCCTGGGTTAGAGAAACCACATTAAAGGAGAACTCTCTGCAGGAGGAGGCAACTGTTCTCGGCAGTATGCCACTCTTATGACAAATAATATCACACAAATCAACCTCACTGGAGGATTGGTGGTGGAAAAAAAAAGATTTTTGGATGGTAACACAAACACACATTTTACTCCATCAGTGCTGAAGAACAACAAAAGATCTCACAATGTCTGAAGTGAATAAAAGCTCCAAAATTTCAGTCATCACCTACTGCTAATGAATAACAAAGTGTAATCTCAATAAATGTAGTCACACCAATTACTGCGTGACAGTCTGAGAAGAAAACAAGTGTTAAAGTGTTTTACTGTCAGCAGATGAAGAAATAATTGTGCTGCAGAGCAAAGAGAATTTTTTTTTTTCCTAAACATATACTGTCACTGTGTTTTTCATTATAATTCACATAAATGGACTTCTTGCTTCTTGTTTTCAACAGTATTAATGTTGTGTTGTGCATCTTTGGAAATATGAACTTCCCTGTGTTTGTAATAATGCAGAAAATGTTGTTTACAGAGAACCAAATGTCAGTTTTCTCTTTCAGTTGGCAAATAGAAAAAAAAAACATATCGGAAGGGCAATTGATCAGTTTGTGGTAATGCTTATTTAATGTTTCACTGTGAGGAACAAATGTGTCTGTGTCATGCAATATTAAGAATTTAATTGTATATCTACTGAATCCAAATATACAACTGTATATTAATGTCTTCAAAAATGACATACACCTAACCACAGTAGTATTTATATATAGTGTGTGTGTGTGTATGTGAGAAAAGAAATAAATGTGGGGACCATGGTGGCAAAGGAACAAACCAGGGGATTTGGTAAGATGCTGCAGCTCATCTGAAATTAAAATCTTTCTCTGAATTATTGATATAAATATTTCTGAATTCCCAACTCTTTTGCTCTGTTCTAATTACCTCTTTCTGTTCCCACCAGGATGGCCCTGAAGCCGGACAAACTGTGAAGGTGAGAACTTAATAATTCATCACCTTTAAATATATCATGAGGCCTCCACAACAGTTATACAGTATTAAATAATCATCATATTTCATTTACGGAGCTAAACTCCTGGCATAATTAAATTATTCATAAATCTATCTAAAAGGTTTAAATTATTTTTGTTCATCTGGAGTTTATTACATTAACTGTAAAATGCTTCTGTGTTGTGCTCCAACCAACCATTTCTCAATCCCAAAGAATCAGATAATAATATCCGTTGGTTTATCATAATGATGTTAAAGGTGCATGTTTATCTTATTATGAGACACACAGGGATGTCAGTCATCTGCAAAAATAATGCTGGAGTGTCAAAATCTAATGACTGTAGCAATGACGAGGACGATGAGGTGGTTGGATAGGTCAGCAACATAATCTGCACAACTGTAAACATTGTGAAGCGAAAGAGGAATGATGATGTTGATGCTTATGCATATGAATTTATGAAGGGGAACGTCATGAATAACAGAGGAAACATAGGAAAGGTTTGTGGAGCCATGGCAACCACGCTACTGCCTCCTTGAGGTGACTACCATGACAGATAAGCCACCCAGTTAGGACTTTCACTATTATTACAGTGGCAAATCACTCATTTAAATGAAGAACAGAGAACAAACTGAGATATATTATATGTCATAAAAGATGGCAAATCATTTCTTTATTATTTGGTTTTATTATGTTTTTTTAAGCTCTTTATCACATACCAGTGTGTAGTTATATTGCTGTAGTCACAGCATGAATTTGACACTGTGACCAATCTTCTGGACCGGGCATTACACAGTCTTTGAGCTTTTTAAGCTTTTTAAGCTCTTTTTCGCAATTGCTTTTATTTTTTGTATAATTTTTTGTATCTATAAATGCTTTTGGAGTGTCCTTTTGCCCATAGATGTGGTACAGATCATATGGAGCCTTAGGTTCTGAAGTACTGAAATTCTCTACCCAAACCACTATAAGTCACTCTAAAACTACTCTTTACTAACTACATAACTTGCTAGATCAGCTCCAGTGTACCAGAGTTTACTAACTTATCCTTTTTTTTCAAAGCTGCCTAATCTGCTCTCCCTAAAAAACAATCTTGACTTTGTCCTGAAGGAGCAATGTCTTTTATATAGACATTGCTCCTCCATTTCAACAACAATAACTCCTATTTTTCATCAATAGATTGTCTGAGATGAAATTGCTTTATTAAGCAATTCAAACAAGGTCAAAGAGTGCTACATTTTTGCTTGAGTTAGATTCACATTAGGGACTTTAGCATTATCACAATATCCGTAGCTCAGAAAAGTTCTTGCAGAGTGTCTTTACAGCAGGTAAGCACATCAGGGAGCAGTGAATCAAAGACAGTAATAGAGAAACTGCTGTTCCCCACTGATCCTTACTTCACTGAAATAATCTACACATTTCATCAAGAAATTTTAGCACACTGCAGCCCTTGATGTGGCGAGCTATCTAGTCTTTTTATGAAAACAGATCACTTAGTGAATATAGCAGCCTGATACAGTAGGGGCTTACCCACATCTATCAACTTGGTTATTGCAATCAGGTGCCTGCACACTTGCAATAAAAATTGTGCTTTGATTGAATAAGAGAGAGGCAGGCTATAAGATGGAGGCAAATGCTCTCTTATAAACTCACTGCCTGCAGTTGCAGAGACACCACACATATTTCTGTGTCTTGGTATGGAATTTTATGGAATTGGATTTTATTTTTGTCTTATGGAAAATGCAGAGTGATTATAGTGATTTATCATAGGTCATGTATACACCCAAATTTTTTTTTCACCTCCTCCTTACACAGACATTTGGCTTATTATACAACACCATTGCAAAGATTCATAATCTGACACAGAGGAAATAAGAACAGGCTACAATATCTGACTATATAGAATGTAATATATTCTATAATGTAGAATAATATAATATATAACTGTTACAACATTAATTAATACAGTATATTTAGGAAGGTAAGATATTTTGATGTTGATTAACCTAAATACAAGCTATGCAGAAACTATTTATTTATGGAAAAAAAACTGAGTAGTTTAGTTAATAATCAGTATGCAAAAAATATGAATACACTTTTATGACTAAATTATTTCTTATCAAGTTTTATAAGTCTTATAAAGTTCCCAAGCACTAGAAATAAGTTATCTATCAAAAATAGCAAAACCTCATTATGAGAATATGCAATCACATTCAGGGAACCTGTTTTTTAAGCCCCAAAAGGGGTATAATATTGTTTGAGGATTTTGCTAAAATGACTGATGCTGTCAGTATTTTGGGGTGTCTGCTTGAAGGTCAAAAAGGTCAGCTGTGGTGATCAGTATATGTATATGAATATAGCAATAGGTTTAATATATGTAAAAAGCATATATATTATATTATTACATTACATTAATAAAAGCTGTGGAGCGGCTGAAGCTAAGTACACCGCATCTATGGGCAATGTCAGTTATTAATTAACCTGCAGTAACTGCATGTCTTTGGATTGTCGGAGTAAGCTGGAGTACCTGGAGGGAACCTACTTAAGAACATGCAAAATACATGCAGAAAGGCAGGCAGGATAGTAGGCCTGCATGCAGAACCTTCTTACTGTAAGGTAACAGCACTAACCACTGCATCACTACTTAAGTAAATAATGATTCCTGCCTCGTCACAGCCCAATTGGTTTTATTCTCTGTCCCTTTCTCGTTTACACCTGGTCCCACTCCTGTGGCTCTACTCCCTAGCCACTTCCTGTTATGCCCATATTTGGACTAACTCACTCTCCACTCTCCCGTACCCTGATTACGGTTCAATTCCACCTGTGTTCACCTTTTGCTTTATAGCTCCCCTAACTCCTCAGTTCGTTGCCAGATTGTCAAATGGAATCATTACTCTCCAACCATTTTTGTGCTTTGTTCCTGGCCTTGCTTTTCTGCCCTTGTCATGCCTTGGACCTTGAACCCTGACCCTGAACCTTGCCCGGTCTTGTTGTGTACGTTTGATTTCCTTGTGTCCTCTGCTTTTTTACACCGAGTAGTAATAAATATTTTTTCTTGTTATACTTGTGTCCCATGACTCAGTTTGTAACACAACAATCTGGCCACATCGCGACCATAGAATCAATTTATTCCCCCAATCAACGTGCCAAACATCCTTTTTTTGTTTGTTGTGCAGATTAATCAGACATACTGGAAGACGAGTATTTGACTTACTTGACTTAGATGGCAGATCGGTCACCTCGCCTAATGACCTATTTACATCCATTGCTCTCAGCCCAGAAGAGGCTAAATTTTTTTCTCAGCTGAGAGCCCAGTCAGCTTTAGATCTTGGCCTCCGAAGCTCCCCAGGCTCCAGGGTCTGCAATGTCCGCAGCTCCAGATCCACCTCAGGCTTTTGCTGCTGGACCATTCCTTGCTCCTCACCACAGCAGATGCTGTTCGTGTTCCTATTGCCGAAGCCGCTCCTGTTCCAATTGCTGCAGCCGAAGCTGCTCTTATTTCTGTTGCTGCTCCTGTTCCTATTGCCCCAGCCAATGCTGCTCCTTCTCCCGATCCTGTAACCGCAGATGGCGCTGCTCCTGATGCTTCTTCAGCAGCCCCTGGGCCATCTGCCCGGGGCTCCCCAGCTGGCTTTCCAGTTGTCTCCGCTTGCCCTGTCTGCTGCCTTTGGGCCCTCCTCCGGTCCCCTTCTACTGCCTGCCCTGGTTTGGCTTTGGGCCGTCTGGGATCTGGCCTTTGCCGGGGGGGTTCTGTCACAATTCTTGCCTCGTCCCGGCCCAGTTGGTTTTATTCTCTGTCTCCTTCTTGTTTTCACCTGTGGCTCTACCCCCCTAGCCACTTCCTGTTATGCCCATATTTGGACTAACTCACTCTCCACTCTCCTGTACCCTGATTACGGTTCAATTCCACTTGTGTTGACCTTTTGCTTTATAGCTCACCTAAGTCCTCAGTTCATAGCCAGATTGTCACATGGAATCACTATTCTTGAACTATTTTCGTGCTTCGTTCCCAGCCTTGCTTTCTTGCCCTTGTCACGCCTTGGACCTTTGCTACACCCTGAACCTTGCCTTTGCTTACCAGATTTTGTTCCCCAGCCTGTGTGAGTTGTTTGCCTGACATTTTTGAAGTGATTCTTTGTTGTTACTTTGTATTTCTGGTTTGTGTTGCCACTTTGTATTTCATGTTTGGTATGCTACTTTGTTCTCTTCCATATTTGAGGTCGCTTTATGTTGTCACTTTGTTTTAGTATTTAGCCGGTCTTGTTGTGTTAGTTTAATTTCCCCACCTAGTTGATTTCCCATGTCCTCTGTTTTTTGAGACCAGGTAGTAATACTTTTTTTTTTTCTTGTTATACTCATTTCATTTAACAGTTTACCCATAGCCAGACTGAAGAATGCCAGTGAACAGTAAACCATGACCTCAACATCTGCCACAGGCTCAATCCAGCAACACCGGAAGGATAGAAAAGACTCCGGGACACAAAGCTTTTGGTTTTAAAAACGTTCTAAGTTTTTGAAATAGGGTTCCAGAGTATTAGTCATATGTGATATCGTCAAAAATTTCCTTTTGTATCCAAGATTTACTGAATTTACTGTGTTCATTTGTAGCTTCACAAGGCTGCAGACAATATTAATATATTAAATATAGTATCTTTCTTATTTCATGTGAGCATTGTTAAAAATATTTTTCTCTCAGTATTTTATGTTGTTAAATAGATACAAAAGTTTTTTTTAAAAAACACTTTCAGGTGAGCAGCAAGATGTAGCCCCCAACAGTTTTTCTTGCAAATGCTGTTTGATGTGCTTGGAGAGAACATTTTATCTTTGGGTCCAGACTTTTAAATCGAATAAGGTATGGGTTCGATGAGTGATGCACTTAGATTCATATCATGGAATGTAGGAGGGATGGGTAATGTGATAGGTAAAGTGATATTACATATTAGGGATATACCCCAACTTAGGAGAGGCTTAAAGGGGTGAGGTACTGCGATTCTGTATGAGGTACTGCGATTCTGATTTGTAGAGTGTCCTCTTCTCCATCCTTCCAGATCTAAGAACTTACATACACTACACGCCCCATTTGCCCTCACAAATTTAATTTCCCATTTGGAAACACAAATTTAATTTATCAGCTTATCAGCATTTAAAGAAGTGACACCCTTTAACACTTATGTAATTTTTATCAGTCGAGAACATGTTGTTATTTACAGCAGCTGTTATGGTGACTTGGCATAGTGGAGCTGGAACTTTGTCTTAACATGTGGCTGTCTCACAGATATGCAGTCCACAACTCTGCGGTGTTACTGTATTTAAAAAAATCTCTCAGGTTTATTGCCTTGCATAGGAAATTAGAGGCACTGAAGGAGATACACCTTCCACTCTCAGGCTGAAAAAACTGTTAATTCTCCAACGTCTTAATATCTGCTGGCTGTCAGACTGTCCGCGCTCATGTTCATATTTAATTAAGTCTTATTAAAGCTCTCGCCATCATAAATGACTTACGTGGTCGTGTCAGTGAGCATAAAATCAAAGGATAATTTTTGTGATTACAGTTCACATTGATAGGAAATAAATACATTTACCAAAAATAAAGTAATGTGATAACAACATAATATTCACAGAATTCTACAAATAGCACATTTCTCAACAATAAAGACAATTCTGTGGAGTTTTGACGTAGTTTATATGTATATCAAGACCTTGTGTTAATAGTATATAAACCATTTATGAAAGAAAATATAATAACATACCTTTTCTAATTTGGAACCAGCCATAACCATGCACACGTACACACACTCACACACACTCACACACCAGTGTCCACTGGCTACCACCTTATTCACTTAGCAGTCATTTAGAAAGCCTCTGTGATGAATAGCTTTCCCATTGTGATGTGCTACTTTTTTCTACTTTTGAAGTTTTCCTCAAGGTAGGCAGATTTAATAATGAAGATATTATGTAAATTATGTATGAAAAAACAACAAATAACAAAAAAAAAAAAAAAAAAACATACGCCTACAAACATGCTATCTTGTTTGTAACAGTTATAAATGCACATTCAGCCTGCCTTCACAGTTTATCACAGTAAAAGCTCCAAGTTATTATGCCCTTGATAGTATAGACACAAAAATAGAAATCTCAAGACAAGGCTACAGATTTCATACAATGACTAACTGCACAGCAGACAGCACTGAATTGTCTGTAGCTATAGTCATGGAGAGAAACTGTAAACATACAAACTCACAGAACCAATAGCACCACTAAGATGTGGCTTATGCTTTGTACCTCTCTGTTAGCATGTTAATGCTAAATCCCATTATTAGTATTAGTAGTCAGTAGTCAGTAAATTGTCAAGTTTTCTGCCGGGGTCCCTGCACAAAAAAGAAGTGAGACCAGGTACAAGTACATTTGTCCTTAATGCTATGGGTCTAAATAACTGAAATCCCAAAAAGTGAGCACTAAAACTGTGAGCACAATCTCAAAAAATTGCCTATTTAGTAGGTCACATTTTCCTGCTGATCTACTAAGAACTGCAAGATTGAATATTTATGTATACATATATTGTCACTATCACAATGCATATTAACAGTTTTGAGTAGAAAAGGAGTTATTTTCGCTATTTGAAATGTTTAATTTACATCAGTTTGTTGCCTGTGTGTGTTTTGTTTGATTACAGTCAACCATACAGCCACGCTTGTGATAGCAGTGGGGTTGACTCCAGAATGGGGACTGGAAAAAGTCAATTAAATCCTAAAAAGCATAAAAATGAAGTCTCTGTGGCGAGCAAGTAGCACGCTTGGTGAAATGCACAGTCATCCTCCTGTGATTTCCGGTATAGCAGTAACACTCTGTGCTGGCTTAGTCAATATACACTGAAGTAATGTGGACTCTATGGAAACCATTTTTGCCATATTAGTCTGTCAGATAATTCCCAGGTGAAAAAAGTAACTATTTTGCAGAACACAGCTTCCACCTTTTGCTTATATGTCGGCTATTTGCTTGTAGCATGTCCATATCCATGTGCTGCCCAGGAAGCCAGGGGATTTTGACAGGAATGACAGCATCTATGATGAGGTAAGATGAAATAATTACTTACTTTCTTTATGTCAATACATTTATGAATATGACATGCTGTTTCTGAACTATCCTGCTCTTAATTTGAATACAATTTTAGTCATAGTAGCACAATAGGTAGGATAGTTGAACTGAACTGTATTTGGAAGGCCCCAGACCCAGCATAGTCCTGAAGATAATCCTGATGTAATTTTTGTGTGAATGGTGTTTTGTGTTAATCTCAAGGATGCAAAAATATAACTATAACTAATCACAAGAATTATTTGAGGCAAAAAACTAAGCAGGAAACCAAAATGAAAGTGGATTAACTCCAACTGGATTGCATTCCAGAAGGAAGAAAACTTCATTCATAATTCCATTGAGATTTCTAACAGCACATTGACCTTGTGAACCTCCACTCTTGCATAACGGAAATGAAAACAAAGGGAACACTCAAGGTAGTTATAATATTGTTAGTGTTAACATCACTGAAGAGAAAACTGTGGCAGGAAAATTATATATGTTTGTCAGCGCGACAAGCTCTGTGACTTTCTCTTCAAAACTTCACCACTGGGGAGCTGATCATTTTCTGGGTGATTTTGGTAACCCTCTGGAGCACTTTGCTGTCTGTTGCTGTGCAGCTAGCATACCATACACATATGGAGTATGTCAGCACAAACGACAGCAGTTGGTTGAGGTGGTTCTTCCTCAGGAATCTCAGGAAGTAAAGTATCTGCTGTGCTTTCTTAATTACTACTGTGGTGTTTATTGCCTCACTTCAGGTTGCTCTGAATGCAGTATGTTTTGGGCATCTGATTGGGATACCCGGATGCACTTATCCACAGTGACAGTGTCTGTGTAAAATGACTGACAATGGATGACTGAGAATCTTTACAGATATATCTGTGTAGTACTTTATGTAGTCCAGGTCAGTTGCTGTGTAGTCCATGGCCTTATGTTTAAAAATATTCCAGCAATTTTTGACAGTTGTTGTCCTAGGAGCACCTTTCGCGAGGGGTGTGTATGCCAGAATTAAGAACAGGGACATGTGGTCAGACTGGCCCTCTTGTCATAGTGGTTTAGATTTGATCAGAATTCTGACTCTTTGAATGGAAAGAGTCATTCAAAAAAACAGCTCATCTCATTCTTTTCCCTTTTTTATTAAGGCGGAGGTTACTGGGTTATATGTGAAACAGGTCTCTGTGATTAACAGAATGTCTGTGATGATCTTGTTTGTTGTAGTCCGCAGCTTCAACTCACCCAGTTTACTGGTGAGGTTCCTGGCAATGCTAAGAAAAATGCTAGGAAGCGGTGGCTTTTGGGGCTGCTTGCATAGCCTCTCAATAGCGTGCTGGCCCAGCAGCCTCACTTTTCATTCCTGCACCACCTCCTCATCCTCCCTACAGGAAAGGTGATCCATGGGGAGCCCAGGGTGCTGGCTATGTCCACCGGTATCTTGTGAAAATAGGGAAACTTAGCTGTAACATGCTGTTTGCTCTGTAATCCCATTCTTAGGACATTGTGTCGGCAGTATATCTTGTTTGCCCAGCAGGATGTTGTTCAGCCGATTACCTTAACAGCGTACACAAAAATAGCCAAACAAAGCAGTTGCAAGTTGATTAGGGTTAGTAAAAAAAAAAAAAAAAAAAAAACGACTTCTGCTACTAGCAGACTTTCTGTCTCTAAATGCTACTTCATCTTCTTTGCTTATGTAATAAAGGTGCCTATCTACAATTTGTTGCTGTTGTAACTTGTTGCCACAAGTGATTAATGGATTGCTATTTTACATGAGAACAGTCTTAGTGTTGTGTAACAGGCACTGTTATCCAAGAGTGAGACACCTGTGTGTTACTGCAGGACTATATAAACACAATTCCCTGCTAATGAACTGATTCACCTGTGGGTCTTAATAACGTTAATTAAACTTCTGAGAGATGAGTTTGAATAAATATTTACAGGGTCTATAGCCCTCGGGTGGCAGTACCTCCAAACCAATGAACCACGACACTTCAATAAGAAAATAATGAACATTCCTTTCAGGCTGTTTTAAATTTCATTGTGACATTCTGAATTTGTAACAACTGAAGCTGTTGCAAATGAATATCAATGACTGGAGAGTTTGAAATGAATATTCTAATAACTGTATCTAATAAAAGAACTTCACCATACTTTCTCATAGTGCCTTAGGGGAGAAATTAAATGTGCAGTTACACAGCAAAATCCCAGCAGCAAAATGTAAATAGGTTTATTTTTAATTTGCATGTGATCATAAGGGTTATTGTAAGAGCAGCACCACCATCACATTTATATTTTTCATGTCACACCCTGCAAATGAGACCATTTTTCTTTGAGGCGTTTTTTTTTACCATTAAAAAAAATCCTAAAAAACTGTTTATTCTCCTCAAACCTTACCACTGTTAAGTGTTCATAGCCCTGATTGAACAATTTGTTTATAAAGACTATTTAAGAGGCAGTAGAACAAGTCATTTTTTAAAAAATCTCATAAATTATCTCGTAAATTATAGAAAAGGGTTGAATAAATGAGTGGAGAAACAAAGTAGAAATGTTACGAATTAACAAACTAGGCAAAAGGTTGAAAAACAAAAATGCATTTAATTGCAACCCGGTCCAAAAAACAGGGGACTTGGGAATCCGACAAGACATGGGGAAAAACCAAACAATCGCAACAATAGTGAAACAAAGTAACAACATAAAAAGACCCACACCGTAGAATACAAAAGTAACAAAGTGGCAACAAAATGACAACCACAGAAAACCGCAGGGAAAATACAAACAAAACCATTAACTAGACAAACCAAACAAAATCAATTGCTGTAAAATCCTTACTCAACTCAAGAGATGCATTGACTAGCAAGCTACTAAGTGACTACCGCACTGCTTTAGAAACATTGAAATTCTTAGACTCTTTGCCCTGGCCAGGGAGCCTAGGTCCTGGCAAACAGAGGAGCAGGTGAACTTGAGCAAGTTACCCATGGGTGGAAAACCTCTAGAGAAGAATACCTTGGGTGGAAAGACTAGAGGCTGGAGAACAGTCGAAAACAACACCTCACTTGAATGACTAAATTGTAGGCCTAGGGGCAAGGCCTGGGCCCATAGAGTGGCAAGGAAGGAAACATCAAGTAAGTGGTTCATTGGCTGGAGCAGAGTGGAGCAAGCATCATGCTGATGTTCAAGCACTTAGGAGGTGCTAAACAGAAGAACTTGGACAGATGGCATGACTAGCAACCAGGGATGGACAAGGAACAGGTAAGAAGAAATGGAAATTCTAGATTACGCTGTGGAGGTAGATTACCCTGACAGAAAGTGAAACTTGGGTGACAAATAAAACAGCATAGCTATACAGCAGTCAGTGCAAGAGCAGTTATTACCAGTTCCAAAGTCCTGGAGCATTGGAACCTAACTGACCAACTCCAGTCCAGATACAGACCCAGAGAGGTTTCAATCCGGACCTCAGAATGTTTAAAAATAAAATAGTCCGTTTTAAAATTAGATTTTTTAACAAGCCCAGAGTTACCTGCTCAGAAGAGCTGCATGCTCGGTCTGAGTGTAGTGCATCTTATTTTTTGTTAGGTATGACAGCACTTACAATGCACAAGAGGAGAGGACATATACCAGTCCAAAAAAAAGAGATAATAACACATAGAGGGATCAGTCTAAATGGTGGAACACCTGCAATGATACAATGAAAGAGGCAAATGAAAGAGGACAATCCAAACAACTCCTCATACCTCAGTCTTGTCCACCAGTTAGCTCTGTGCTCTTCTTTTTGAGTATGCTAAAGTTTTGATATTGATGAAACTTGTCAACTTTCTGAGAGTAGTGTAATGTCATCAACATCTCTTACTAAGACAAATCCTAAAAGTTGATGCAAATGTAAATTACCTACTGCTACAAAGCAATGTAAGATGCCTAAAGAATGGAAGATTGTTGGCCATTATAAATAAAATAAAAAGGTTCTTGGCACAACAGAGGAACCAGAAAACCACACCGTTTTCAGTGTTTTAGGCAGCAGGGAAGGATAACTCTGTGTGCGATTTAATAATGTCTGTCCAGTCTTTCCAGAGGAAACTGGACTTTTTCAAGAAGATTATACACACCTATTAATGAAACAACAAATTCAGTGTGAGAGAGAGGTTTCTTGTCAAATTGAGTTCATACAAAAACTCATAAGAATCTTCAGTGATCAATATGGCAGCTCCTCCTCTTCATATAAAATATATTTTTTTTAAGATATGCTGTTACAGTTTTAGAGAAGGCTAAACAGACCTTTAAGTGGGTGCACATTGGATCTCTGCAGAGGGAACTGATTGATATGCAAGCCAGTGTTACATTAAGAGAGCAGAATGGACTTTGTGAACCAGCTACATTCTGGCTAAAGACTGTGCCTTAGAGCACTTTTCCTGGGCTTATTAAAGTGGCAGTACACATCTTGACCATGTTTGGCTCCACATACTGTAAACAATTTTCAACAATAAACATTATCAAAATAAAATACCATTCAAGAACGACCAATGAGTAACTAAGTCCAATTAGCACTGACTCCATCCTTTCCAGTTTCAAAATGATAGCAGGCAAATTAAATGCTCATTTCTCATACTGAATGAGAAAGGCATTGTTAGGAGAAACATTGAAAGAAGAACAGGGCTACCCACTTCTCAAAGTTGGGGGAATGCTACATGCATAAATGAGAAACAAAATGTTGAAACACTGAATGAAATGTATGTAATAAATTAAGCTTAGCCCCCTTTTATTTGAAAGATGGCGCCACTGCGTTCAGACGCCGTCCAGGTCGCACCAGTGAGATTGTGCTTTTATTTACTTTTGTTTTCTCCTTTTGTGCACACAATTACTGCACTGATCACTTACGAAAGAGGAACACTTTTAAATATTGGATACCACTACATTGACCTGTTTTGTGACACTTTATTGTCCTTTCCATCGTAGCCACCTGAGAGACATCAGAATGCAGAGTTGAGCAATGGGCACTTGGATAGTTCAATGAGGTGACGAAACAAGAAACACCATAGGAAACATGCTGGGTTTTGCAATAGACTCAGGAAACTTGCTCACAGTCCTCATCTGACAAGCATTTTGCTCGCCAATTTCCAATCCCGGTAAAATAAGGTTAATCTCACAGCCAGGGTTAGCCAAAAATAAACAAAAGGCAAAGGGACTTGATGGCAGAACTTGATGACGACGATGTTCCAGGCAAGTTCATCTGATGTAAATGAATTCATCAATGTAGTGGTAACTTTGTCATCTTGCTAACTGATGAAGCAACATTAACGACTATAAGGACTTTCTCCAATCAAAAATCAAGGGTGGATAGAACTGTTTGGACTGCAGTGAATAAATGCACAGCCGCTTATAATGCGACTCTCTACCTCCTCTGGGAATATAAGCGATTACAAGGTATCATGCTATGCTATCTGGTGTGCTGTGAGAGGCACTAAATACAGATACTAGGAACGAGTGGACTCTCATTTAAAACTAAATGATTCCTGAGGCATGTGGCAACAACTGAGGACTTTCTGTTCCTTCAGGATCTAATCCTTTGCTGAGGTGAGAACTGACCCCTTGTTGGCTAACAAGCTTAACTCATTCTATGTCAGTTTGGCATCATTCATGAGGCGGCCAGAGTGCCACCAATATAACAAGGCAGAAACAGCAAGAGGAAACAAAGTAGCAATTACAACAAAAGAGCAAGCTTGAGGCAAAAGGTAAGAACAGAATGAAAACAATAAAAAAATCACTACATTAGCAGGCAAAAAACTCACAAGAGGCTGTGGTAGCGAGGTCCAATGTCCGAGAGAAGATTCGAGTGTCCAGTCCGAGTCCAAGATCCAGGTCAACAGGGTTTTCAGAGGCCATTGAAGACATCATTAGAACTGGCTAACATCTGTGTTTATCAGTCTACAGTACGTAAAACACTGAACAATTGTAAATGGTCTGCATTTATATAGGGCTTTTATACTGCGTCTCATTTACCCATTTGCACACACAAGCATACTCACACCGATGGCAGAGCTGCCATGCTGCTGATCTGACTCACTGGGGGCAACTTGGGTTTAAGTATTTTGCTCAGGGACACTTTGTAATGTGGAGCTAGTAATTGAACCACTGATCCCATGATTGGTAAACGACTGCACAACCTCCTTAGTCACAGCCACCCCCAACAACCAGGGTGCCTAGAGCAGGGCACCACGAAGGAAGCTGCTGCTTACTAAAAATAACATCAGCAGTATTGGCAAGATGTTTTATTGACGATGAAACTATATTAAACTTTTTTGGAAGGAACACACGGCACTACATTTGGCATAGAAGGAGGACAGCATATTAATCATTTAAACATATCATCCCAACTGTAAAGTATGGTAGAGGAAACATCATTATTTGGGCCTGGCCTGCTTGCAGTTATTGGGGTGAGGATGAATTCCCAAGTATATCAAAAATTCTTCAGAATAATGTGAGAATGTCTGTATGTCGGCTGAAACTCTGTAGAAGATGAGTGATGCAACAGGACAATGCCCAAAAGCAAGTGGCCTGGTGGCTCAATGTGTAGATCCTTGATGATAGGTAGTTCATTAGATGCCGAAGGTTCTGGGTTCAAACCACATCACCCACACCATGTGTGTCCTTGAGCAAGACACTCCAAGCTAGTTCCCCGGGACTGTATGTGGCTGCTCCCTGCTCCGAGGCTTTATGGTTGTTCTCAAGAAAGATATGACAGATCAGAATTTTATATTTGTTAATACATTTCACTTAGATGAAGATCAGATCACATTTTATAACAAATTAATGCAGAAACCCATGAAATTCCAAAAGGTTCACAAAGTTTTTCTTGCCACTGTACATTATTCGTATGGGAATTGCAATTTACACTGGTGTGGAAAATATTGTGTTTACATGGAGCATATAAGCTGTAGACTAATGTGTGATTCTTACACAGCATTGTGATTAAAAGTCTCCTCTTACATGTTTGAGGCAGAGCTTTTTTAACAACTTAAGGGATGCACTGATCACTAGTAATAGACTTTTAAAAGTAGATCAGGACCAATTTTACCTTAGATTCAAAGCCACTATTTGAGAATTTATACTAGAGTAAGTTGTTGCCAATATGGCACTGGCGACAAATTGGCTTTCTTGTCTTTGTTTTTTTATTATTTATGTATTTATTTATTGTTGCGAACTGAATCTGAGTGTTTTCAAGCCTTTTAGAAGTCACTTATGTTGAGTGGCCATAGTAGTGGATATGAATTACGGTGCAATGAAGAGCTTGTGGTGTTGCAATATACTTTAATGAAAATACAATAATACAGAATAGTGAAGTTGAGAAAACAGGTACTCACACCATGACAGCAAATAAATAGCAAAAATCTATTTATTACCTTCACCCTTCCTGCCAGTTCTTTATCAGATGCAGATAGTACATGACAGTAAAGCCACAGTCAACGGGCTGGTTTTCAGCTCTAAAGAGAAGAGATGGGACTCCAGAGTGCAGTTGTATTGTCATTTTATTTAGATGAAGTGGAGCAGTGCGAGAGGTTGGTCCTGCTTGGTGGATCCAGCAAACTGACAGCAGCTCAATGATAGAGAACAGAGTCAGCAGCAAAAAACAGCTGTACATATCTGACTGTGTGTTTGCTCTGTCTCCCTGTCTCTTCCATTGTCTCCCTCTGTCACTCTGTTGCTATCTCGGTTTCCCTCTGATGTACAAGATGGCACATTTAGTTTACTTTACAGTGTCAACTTGCCCAAAAAGAGTTGTCACAGTGCATCATATTGGCTTTGAAAACCTTTTTTATATCTTCCTTGTCTCATATTTCTTCTTTTCTCTCATCTTTATTTATTTTAGTCTTCTGAAATGCTACGCTTGTCTCAACTCATAATAGAGGCAATGTTAAGTGCTCTATTTCAGTGTGCTTGTGTTACTACTGATTATACAGTTCATTGGAAAAGCACTGGAATGGCACGGCTAATTAATTTGTTTTTGTTTTTATGTACACTGAAGACATTTGAGTTTAAGATCAAACAGTCAATATGAGATGCAAGTTTAGAATTTCACATTTGATTTATTTATTAAACAGACATATTAAATAATGTAGGACACAGACACAAACCAAATGGACCAATGTGGAACACATTTCTTAAACTGTTAACATCTAACCAAACTAGTATACTACACCCTAATTACACCAAGATAAAAGGAAGGCCAGCTCCTGGGGATGCCCTTGGACACAGTGCAGTAGGTGGGAAAAATTGCTGAGGAGTCTCACCTCCAGTTCCTTCAGTGACAGTTACATCCTAAATGTCTGAAGGAGAGATATCGCAGATATCGTCTTTTCTTCTGGCTACTTTTAGGTTGTCAGTTACAGTACACACTGTCACTACTACTGTTAAACTGTGCAATAACTGAAAAAGGTGTGCAATTTGATTGTTTTATGGTGGATAATCCATAACTGCTTTTGTTTTTGTTTAGTTTTTTTCTTAGGGTTTAGTAAACATATTATGATTTTATGCACATAGCTGTATATATATAGTTTTTTTTGTATTGTCCTATCTATGAGTAATATCATCTCTACTGTTATTTTTGCCCTTTCTGCTGCTGAAACACTAAATTTCCCCACTGCTGGATGAATAAAGGTTCATCTTATCTTATCTCAACATATCTGTTAGTTCAAAGTAAAATGCATGAGAAATGTTGCTTTTGTGCTCACATATATACTTAGCAATATCCAAAAAATGCTGGACTTGATTTCAGTTCTTGAAGATGTTTCAACTTTCCTCCAGAAGGCTTTATCAGTTCTGACTGACTGGCAAAAGTGAGGGCTTTTAAACCCTGTGGAGTCAATGAATTGTTAACCCTTTGATAGTCACCTGTTGTTCCACTTAGTTTTTATGTGTTTCACTATGATCACCTGAGACACAATGTGAACAACTTTGAAACCACCAGTGTAGTGGTAAAAGAACTGCATTGTAAGTGGGAGATAGAATATGCCTTCTAACCTCCTCAAGAGACATTAAATCTTGTAGTAAACAGCTTCCCTCACACCTCGTTTGAACCAGTTGTCTTTGCTGTCCAGAATATGAACATTACTATCTATAAAGGAGTGGCCCTTGTCTTTCAAATGCAAATAGACTGCTGAGTCCCGCCCGAAAAAGCTGGCTCTTCTGTGTTGTGTGATTCTCAACAGCTTTACAACATGTAAAGCTGTTGTTTGGTTTTTCCTATGTACAAATCTCTACATTCTTTGCTACATTGAACTGCATTTAATCTGAGTGTTTAGTCATTGGGGTGGACCAGTTTCTGTCTCAGTTTATTGCTTATTTTGAAATATACAGGATGTTGTGTTTCTTGAAGATATTTCTGAATTTTTCCAACACTCCTGCAACATATGGAATGACAATGCTGTTTCATTTGTTATCATTTCATTTAATTTCATTTTATTTTATTGCCAGTTGTGAAAAAAGCTCCTATTTGATCTTTTCTGTTCTTTCTCCTTTCCCTCTGCCCTACAGTTCATCCAGAAAGTATTCTCAGTGCTGCATTTTTTTCCCAAAATTGATTAAATTCATTATTTTCCTCAAAATTCTATAAAAAATGTCAAAATGAAATAAGTTTGTTTGAAATCTTTGCAAATGTATTAAAAATAATCCAGAGTTGTTCAATTGGGTTCAGGTCTGGGCCCTGGCTAGGCCACTCAAGGACATTCACAGAATTTTTCTGTAGGCACTCCTTTTCTTATCTTGGCTGTATGTTTAGGGTCATTGTCCTGTTAAAAGATGAGCCGTCGCCCTAGTCTGAGGTCCAGAGAACTCTGGAACAGATTTTCATCAAGGATGTCTCTGTATATTGCTGCATTCATCTTTCCCTCAATTCCTCAGGATTAAGGGAAAGATGAATGCACCAATTTCCCAGTTCCTGCTGCTGAAAAACATCCAGTAGGATTCTGCCACCACCATGATTAACTGTAGGAATAGTATTGGCCAGGTGCTGAGTGGTGCCTGGTTTCATCCAGATATGATGCCTGTTTTTTGTCTGTGTGTGAATGCATACTTGCATGTAAACGTCTTTCTTTACTTGTGTGGAAATTTTTTGTTTAAATACTAGAGCACATTTTGGTCTTGGGAGGACATTTTAGCTGGTTTAGCTGGTTATTACCAGAAAGTAACTGTGGTTAACATTTCAGTGATGTGTACATCTTCCCCCTCCTAACCAGTGCAACTGAATCCATGTAGCCAAAGAAAAAGTGTTACTTTAATAAATACTGAAATGAATTGTAATCAAAATGTCAGTGTTGAAGATGAAGATCACTTGAGTGCATTGCATACTCTTAAGATTGTTATTTTATCAGTATGACATTTCGTCTCATGTCACCTCAAAGCCATAGAGACTGCTGATAGATATAATTTTGCCACAGCCACATGGCTTTGGGTAGCTAGAGCCCTTCTGGTCCTCTTCACACAAATTATTTGGATTCAAGTTGCTCTTGTTGTGGATTGTAGGGTATTTAATCAGTGGAGAATTGTCTGGAGATTCTGTGCCTTTTCCTCTTCTCTTCATGTAGCCCACACTAGAAGCACTGGGAATTCAATTACATTTGTGTTGTGCTTGTGATAGTGGAACACAATATGAGCTAATAGGTTTATTATAATGTTTATGCTTATTTTTTTGCCTTTGTTTAAGTTGTTTTATGAATTCTCCTAGTATTCCTATTAACAAACATATTGCTGTTGCCATCTGCAAAAATACAAATAATTTAAAGAATGATGGCTATCCCTAGGCTAGGGGTGACTAAATGTTGACTAAAAGATCCAAAACAGTTTCCAACGCTGATGTCTTCAGGTAACTCTTCTTCTGTCACCTTTGTACCTAAGTATGAACATTGGAACAAGTAGCATCTGAGGCACTCTGAAACTTGACCTCTCTTGATTTTTAACGAAAGCTATAATTCTGTTATTAATTCAGAGAGTTGTAAAGTGTCTAGATATTATTTGTTGTCATTTGGTCCCATAGAGATACACTGAATTTAAATTGAATTGACCCATTGTGTTTCTTTGTGATCAATGGCATCAAACGCAGCACAAGATCTACAGCTGCAGGAAAAAATAAGAAGAAATAAGAAATTAAATACTGTATTTTCTAACTTTCTGCTTAAACTGGTAATGAAATTGTGATTTCGATTTAATTTAATTCAGTTTATTTTTTATGGCACCAAATCACAAGGAAAGTAATCTCAAGGCAGTTTACAGTGGAAGGTATAAGACAGTATAACTGTATATAGATTTATTTAGAAAACCCAACAATCCCACTTGAGCAAGCACTAGGCGATAGTGGTGACGAAAAACTCCCTTTGACAGAAGAAACCGCCAGGGTGGTTGGCCATCTGCCTTGACAAAGAGAGAAAAACAACAACGAGCTAAAAAAAGACTACCCAGGTTGGTTTGGATTAAAGCATTTGCCAAATAACTAAATGTAAATGTAAAATGTAAATGTTTTCTAAACTGAAAAAATACAGAATTTATTAAATATACAGAGCAATGGATGGTAAGTAAGAAGGTAGAAATTTTCTGAATTAAGAAGGCAAGAAACAGGATGAATGTTCTGGAGTGGCCGAGTCAAAGCCCAGACCTCAATCCAAGAGAGAATTTAAAAAGAATTTCTTTCCTTGATGCATTCCAATAATTCTTTCCCTTCCCCATAGATGGAAATTAAAATTATGAAACAATTATGAAACTACATAGTGCAGAATTTAAAGACACCTGGTAAATCAAAGTGAAAATATGATGCACCCATTTCTTATAAGAAATGCAGATAAACTTTATGTAAATGCTATTACCTTGTTTCCTCTAGATGGTAAATAGTACATGTAAAGCGCTTTGAGTACCAACTAGGTAAAAAGCGCTATATAAATGCAGACCATTTACCATTTATATGTCATCTTGTCTTGAATCTTTCTTTTCCAGCTCCTTTACATAGTGTGTAGTGGCAATGCTGTTTGTTTCACACTTTCCAGGAATTTTCATCTGTCCTCTCACAGGAAGACATGCCTTGCTATTTAGTATTACAGCTATCTTTAAATGCTTTTACCATAATGACATGTGGACAGTATTTACCAATTGTGATTGTTACTTATTTCACAGACTATAAAATGTTAATTTCATTCTTTCCAGCATAAGGCAAAGACTTTCACACTGTTGTACTCTTTCCCTACTCTTTTAAATCTGATTTAACTTCGAACAGCTTACTTCACTTGGTTGTAACCACCCAAGTCCTGTGATAAATTACCCAAAAAAGCAGGGACCATCTGAAGTAGTCATACACTTGAGCAGCTACAGCTTGAACTCAATTTTTGTTGTTAGCTAAATGCTAATGTAGTTCAGAAGATGTCAGGCAAAGTGTTGATTTATTCCTCATTTAGCTTGCAAATATGCATGAAACCTGAGCTGTGATTGGCATCAAATTCCAAATAACCCCCTTTTTATCATAAAATTTAGTTTGTCTGTTTGAATCAGTCTGCAGTGATAAAGAGGAAAGACTCTCGAAATGTATTTAATATTTTGTAATATGCCATAACCCAAACTGAAAGAAAGATAAACAAGAGCCAGGCCTCCTTGAAAGCGAAGTCAGAGCAGCAGCAGCCATTGCCAAAATCACATAGTCACAGAAAGTTATCAATTGAATATAAGGTGAAATAAAAAGAAATGATCCAAATCATGCACAAGATCTGCGATAAGATTTGGACCACAGAAAAGTTTCCAATGCTTTGGATTAAGTACCTGATAGCTGCCAGCCCAAAAAAATACAACCAAATGCTAGAAGCACCACACGATCAACCTAATATGCTACGCAAGCAAGATCACTGAAAGTTCAGATTGCAGATATAAAATGTGGATGTTTAACAGTGCTGAGGAAAGATGCTTACTGTTTTTTGATAGCAGCAATAAATCATGAATAAAATGCAGAAAGATGACATCAGGAAAGCTCTTAACCAGACAGAACATGATAAGAGTACATGAAAGACAACACCAGTGGCTAGGAAGTATTTGAGGTGGATAAAAACAGTGTAGCTTATGTTGTACTTCACTGCAAAGTGGAAGAAATAGCCAGGAGAGGATGTCTAAAAACAACATGGGTGTCATCAGCATTGGCAAGATGAAACGTGAGAACCCATGAGGTGATGAGAGATGCACAAAAGAAAATTTGTGCGTAAAATGGCATTCAGCATCAACTCATGAGAGCGTGAGAGCCCACATCGAAGTGCAATAGCTTGCACAGAGATATGGTGGAGAAGAAGAAGATTTCTGACCATACCTCTACTCTTTTCCGCCTCCTCTTTTCTCCACCTTCTGAAAGCCACACCTAAGGCTTGGATGGCCATTTCATTATAACAATTTCAATATGACAAAGATGACTTGTTGTTGACATCTGTCAACAACATTGTGACTGACCCCTGACTTAGACATTTTGAACTGAAAGAAGGCAAAAAAAGTCCAGCAAAGACCAGCCAAAATAAAAACAAAAACCTGTGAAGAAAGGCAAAACACATGACCACACATCATGAGGTTTGGATCAAAAAATAAAGCCAAAATACAAAATATTTTTTTAATTGAATGGAAGCCCAGAAATGTAAGACCTTTTTTGTTGTTCTTAGTCAAGTAGATTAATTGGCCTCACTCTTCTTGTGCTTTGGTCAAAAAAAAAAGAATTCTACTACTCAGGCATCATTTGTAATTTTAGTGGTATTGAATGTGTAACGATGACTGGATGATGGAGATGGAGATGGAGATGGATGGATTGTTTGGATCAACTGATGAGCTGATGTTCAGCAAATTGTTGGAAAGCACAAATTCAGTCAAACACAATGTGATTAACAGTACTGTAGGTTCTTAATACATTCATACATTATTACATTCCATAAACAAAGGTCACAAACACTGTGGAGGATGGACAAGTTTGACTCTAACAGATACTAAAAACAGTGTTGAAAACAGGCATTGCTAGGAAGGTTGATACCATATGCATGACAATCTGAAATATCATTTTTGACTTGGCAAGTTTAGGCGTGTGTCATGTGAACTACAATTAATACCACATGCATGCTATTTCTAACAGAAGACTAAAACCATATGGCCATTAGGTGACCATCAATAGTTATTAAAGGGATGTAATATAAAAAGGTAGACAAGGATTTAAGAGGTTAAGTCGGTGAAGGTTCTCAGTCATTCATGTGAAGTTATCTGGAAGTTCAGTCATAGCAACTGGGATTCCTTCATTTTGTTACGATTCCTCCCTTTGCCCCTGTCTGTGGGTTTTGTTCTTGTTTGGTGTCTCACTTTCCTGCCAGCCCGTATATGGACTTCCTCCTTCTCCACTCTCTGGACTCATTTCACCTGTGCATTCCTCTGCTTTATAAGCACCCCTCAGTCCTCTGGTTAATTGCTGGTTTGTTGCACACTTTTCATGGATCCACTCCACTCGATTGTCAGTTTGTCAGTTCGTCACTCAGCCATTTTGGATCACCCCGGACTTCACTTCAGTTTGTTGGACTTTGGTTTCGTCTGTGAGTTTATGTTTTTGTGAGTTTGTAGTTGACTGCCATTTGCAGTGTATTTTTCATTGTTACTTTGTCTTGTTTGCTTAGTATGTTTGTTCCCGTTTAGCCTGCGTCCCGCAGTGATTTTTGTTTGTTACTTTGTACATCTAGTTTGTCTGTTAGTTTTTTGTCCACATTAGTGCGTAGTTTTTCGTTGTTAATTTGTATGTCTGTTTATGGTACTTCTCCACCGTGTTTTCGGGTCTCTTTAAGTTGATACTTTGTTGGTTTGTGTTAGTTCCCTGTGTCCCCTGCCCTCTTGTAATAAATAACCTTTTGTTTGTACTCGTCCCCCCTCTTCGGTTTGTTAGTTTGTAACAATTTTAGGTTGAAGGGGGTTTAAGAGGTTAAGATCACACTCAAACTGTCTAACATGTCAACCTCCACATATTAGAAAGTTACAATGGTGATGCAGTATTTAGCAAATGGGCTGTGAGATGGAGCAGTGGGACTCTGGAGAACAACAACTGATAGGTAATGATCAAGGCATACATGTATTCAAACCCTCTTAGAAGCGGAATAAGACATTAAGGATCCTATTTTCCCTTAGGTGCTATACCAGCATTTGTGCAAACACAGCTCTTATACATTGTTCCTCAGCAGTAATCTATGTTTTTAGGCTGCACCTTGCAAGAACTTGATAGTGCTGGTTTAGGAAAATGCCCATAATGCAGAGAATTTGGACTTGGCATTTGTACTGCCCCTATTTTCAGGAAAATAGACCTCTCTCTGTGTCACTGTTGTCTTTATAATGGCCTCTGCATCCTTATGAGACTCATTAGAATGTCAGGTGACTACAATAATTACCCAGGCACATCAATATTTTAGACCTAAAGCAATAACATAATAGGCCAAAAATCAGGATAGGGTGGAGTAAACAACACACAGAGACAGTCTCTCTCATTAAGATTTAATTATTTTATCTTTTCACTGAACCTGACCCTGATTTTGTTATGTCTAACCCAAACACAGTTATCTTGATGCCTAAACTTAACAAATTATGATGTTTCCACAGCTGTAACTGACAATTGTAATCATGATAAATCTGACATGCAGCCACCATCATTCCCATGGTGTCAAACAGTAAAACCAAAGGAAAATTTTTGTGATTGTAAAATACCAACGGAGTTACAAAGCATCATTAAATGATTAGAATGTGTTGAAAAACTATCCTGCAGCTAACAGATTAGGAATTACTCAAATGAATTGCATTTGTAAGGTCATTTATAATCTATATAATAAATCAAATTGATTTGCATTGTGACCAGGTGAGCAGCACATTTTCATTCCACTGGCAGATTCTTGAACAAATGAAAATAGGCCTTCAGTGTAGATTGGAATCTTTTTTTCAATGTAAAAGCAGAAAAAGAAATTCTGCAGTAACCAATTCATATTGTCCCTCAAGATTTTGCTACATTTCGTCCATTAAGCATTGTGAACTTAAAAAGCACCCATGTATGTCAGTGTCCAGTGGGGACTGTCACAGTTGCATAGGAGCTTGGGCGAGGACATGATAGAAGCCGCCAGTCAGACTGTTTTTAATTTCTTCTGGGAATCCGGACATAGCCTTGCTCAAGCAGGGGGATATTTTAAACAAGTACCTTCCCCCATTTTCTAACATGTCCCTGTAGTATGAATTACTATGGTCATGTGGTGATGAAAGCTTGGAGGAATGACGCTTAAAATGGTTTCTACATTCTGTCCCTTCTGGGAGTGAAGGTAGAATAGTAAACAGCAGTGCAGCGTAAGGATGGCCTGGGATGGTTATGGAGGACAGTATGATGTCCCCAGCTGATCAGTGTCCTTGCTGTACTTTCCACCAACAATGCTCCTGTGGTTCAATTAGGAAAATCAGATGGAAATAGGCTATGCTGCACAATAAATACCCACACAAGGCAACTTAGTCAAAGCTACAGGCAGTTAAGGAGATGTGAAAGTCATTGATTCAAAGCATTTGAGTCAGTCACTACATGTACTGTAATGTAAAAGAGGCTTGATTCGATACTATAATAAATTTGAAACTAAACAATGGACAGATGAGTAACTACCTTTTCAGACATGCAATCCTTTATATTAATCTGTTGACTTCTGAGCATGTCTGAATGAGTCCCTTGCTCATTTTTCCATAAAGGTCACAACAGTAACCTTACTAAATCAGATCTAGTAACACTGTTGTCACTTTCAACATTGCACACGGCTGAGGTGCATGCAGAGACAGTAACGAATCGGCACTAGGGTTATTACGTAAAACAAAAATCAATATTTCTAACATCATTACATCTAAATTACAACAGCACACTTATTTAATTTATTTAATTTAATTTAACACTTTTTAAAATAAAACATATACTGTAACTCACTAATTTCAGTATTGTACAACAGTCATTCTTAACTTTGTAGGAGGGGGCACCAGCAATTTAATGTCTCATTTTAAAAAGTGTGCAAAACCCAACAGTATCAGGCATCAAATTCTCCTCTGTTGCTCTTTGGTCAGTCTCAATTTCACATTCTGAAAAATCTCAATACACTCAACCATTATGTACATTGAAGGTTTTTCTGTTTTTCTTCTCGCTCACAGCAATTCACTATAATTTGCATAACAAGCATCTTCTGGGCTTAGCAGGGCAAGAGGGAACAATGATCAATTTCCTGCACATATGTGTCCAGCTTGTTAAAAAAAATGTTTGATAAATTACTCCTACTTTGTCCATACTGGTGGATTTTGTTATGTGTATCAAGTAAAAATTCCCTGCTCAGCTGCTTGTGGCTGTGTTAGGACCCCTCCCCTTCTTTTCTAATTTTTAGACAGAGAGCTGCAGTCAACTTTGAGTACTGTACATGCATGATAACACTAGGCAGCATTACACGTAGTAGCTAATAATGGATAGTATTGGCATCAGTACATCTAAAAAAACTACACATACTGCTACAAATCTAGGAGAAATATGTGGCTTTGAAACCTCTGGTTACTAGTTACTTTGTAGGTACCTAATACAAAAAAATGTTCAAATCAGCTCAACCTTTACGTCTTTTACATATTATTGTATAATTAATTATACTCCAATACAATAAAAAATAAAAATTTGTTTGTTTGTACTAGTATATTTTTGATATACTATGCTACCTACTATACTGTGTCATATTTTTGCTAGTGTAAAGTATTTCTACTTTACTTTCTAATTTTCTACTGTGGCAAGTATCTCTATATCTGTATGTATCATGGCCCGACACGTCATCTTTTAGTTATAAGTATGCTCTGTGATTGTGAACATAGTACATGAGATTAGCTCTTCTCCTACAAACAGAAATTGATTTATTGTTCTTCTGGCACTGTATCAAATCAAATCAAAACAGTATAGAAAATGTCTTCGAGCAGGCATCTATCTGCACACCGCTTTCCAGCAAGAATTCAATTCAATTCAATTCAATTCAATTCAATTCAATTCAATTCAATTCAATTCAATTCAATTTTATTTGTATAGCGCTTTTTACAATTGATATTGTCAGAAAGCAGCTTTACACAAGCAAAGAAACTATGGAAGTTTACATGAACAGTGAATGTGTATGAATCATAATAAACAGATTGTCCCTGATGAACAAGTCGAGGGCAACGGTGGCAAGGAAAAAGAGAAGGCAACAGGAAGAAATCTTGAAAGGAACCAGACTCGACAGGGAACCCATCCTCATATGGGTTATCACATACTATGTGTTAGGCAGCAGGCAGTCCAGTATAACAGTTAATGTCTATAAGCTATTGTGGAGTCCAGTTAGTTATTGCAGGCTCCGAATGACTAGACTTTACACCAGAGTTTGACTGGTGTAAAAACTGTTTTGTACAATTTGTATAATGGCAATTTGTTTGCGCTTCCACATTATAAAATATGACAATTATCTATGCAACACAAACAAAAAAAAGAACAATGAGGGAACTTTTATACTTCTGTAAAAAAAAAAAAAAAGATCATCAAAGCTGCTTCATTTGACCAGATTTAAAGAAGACAAAGAACAACCAATGAGAAACCACCTGAATGCTCCTGTAGCCTAGAATGAGGATGGCAAACTTGCATTAGCATGAGAATGGCAAACTTGCATGTTATATTGGAGTATGCTTGGTGTAAACTCTGCAACAAATGTACACATTGATCTATTAAATGTTTGGTCTGTGTATATCACCAGTGAAACCTTTCAGCTTGACTCTAAATACTTTTTCCATACCCCCCTAAAATGGGCCTTGGATCCTTTTTACAGCCGTAAAAGCCATTGTGTAGCCTGTGAAATAGCTGGATTTGTAAATTTAGGATCGTATTTCTTCCCTCAGATGTATGAAAATGAGGACCAGCAACAACTGAAATGCTGTCTATGTAGATTTTGTAGTAAAGATTCTCAGTCATCAAGGTGAAGTTATCTGCAAGCTAAGTAGTGGCAACTGGACTTCTTTCTTGATAGGTTAAAATGTTTTACTACTTTCACTTTGGGACAGGATGCTCCTAATTTCAGAAATATTCCTCAGGTGTCCTCCTCCTTTATGTATAAAATAAAGGAGACATCCTAGTCAAGGATAACTCAGAGATTTTGAAATAGGTACAAGTCTTTTGCAGTCAATAACTGCCTGGTCTGGAACCCACAGATCCCACCAGAGTCAAGTCAGGTGACTGACACTTTGCTGTGTCCATTTGCACTGTAAAGCACTGTCCGTTGTCTGCTATTCTGGACTGTAGAGCGAAGTTTTACAATCTGGCAAAGGAGAAACGGATAAGGGAAGGTTTATAAAGGAAACCAGGAGCAATAAAACAGGTGAAAGCAATTAGAAAAGCGGGATTCGATGAACTAGAGCCAGGGAAAGGAAGTGCAAAATACTGGGATCACGACATACTGTATCTGATAAGTTTTTGCAAATTGATGTTTTTTTTAACAGAGAAAAAAATTCACCACACCTGTTTTTTGTGGTTATCTGGGCCTAAAGCTTCATTTCTGTATACTGATGTGCAGTACACTGTGCACTGCTAATTTACCTTGTGAAATACATAATACTGTGTTTACAGTATGTATGTATCCCATTTAAAGTGTTCTTTTTTCACAGCTACAGAACTAAATATATGAATTGTGGCATTTAAAAAGCCTCCAGACACACAGATTTGAGTACATCTCGTGTTTAGATCCACAGCAGTAGCTGTTACTTGTTTACATGGAGATATTCATATTGGACAGTGAAATGGAGGCAGAAGTCAAATCGGCAGAAGATAATGTTTGGTGGTTTTATTTTACATCAAAACAGTAGAACATCACACAGCTGCATTTTACTCTGACAGTGTCTGTCAGGAGACATTTGCATATTTTTCAGTTTTTCAGGGAGGCAAGGATATGATGATATGTGCTGCTTATTGATAGCAACATTTTTGGCACTTCAGACACTGTTGTGGTGCTGTGATGAAATCTCTCCTGCTCCAGCTTTAGTCACTGCTCTTCTGGTGGAAATCATTAGAAACAAAAAAGGTACACAGTAAAGCAATAGCAACTGTGGGTCTAGCTGTTTATGCTCTGCTGCCATCATGACAATTATTCAAGTGTGTTGTAGAAATTACCTCACACTTATATGTCAATCTTTTTATATTGCTGCCTTAATGTGTGTCAGAATTGGCTTTTGTGGTATTTTAATGGTCAGTTTGATTAACCTGGGTATGGCTGTTTGGTTGTTAGTCTCAGATGAAAAAATCTGCAGGATTGGTATCTGCTCCTTTGTGCTAGGAGAAACAGGATTAGCACTGGTTCTAAAGGTCTCTAACTAAACAATCAGAAACAGACTTCATGAGGTCTGAGGGCCAAACACCTCTAGTGCAACCTGTGCTCACTGCCTGACACTGTAGAGCTCAATTGGCATTTGCTATAGAACACAGAGCTATAGCTTTTTCACAGATCACAGAAGGTTCACCGTGAGCATGTGATAGATGTAAAAGGGTCTGGAAAAGCTTTGGAGAAAGTTATGTTGCCTGTATTGGTCATTCTCAGTCATTTAGGTGAAGGTCGACCAAACAAGAAGGAAGTCCAGTTGCCATGACTCAAATTCCAGATATGTCATCTCATCCAATAATTTTAAAATAGCTTTAGATAACACAAGCTAAATTTGCTAAATAAACAAAAAGCATCAACCGATATATAAACCTAATTAAAGCCTTCAGCGTCGCACTGCAGGTAGAATGATAATAATCTGGGCACACATGGAAGGGACAAGTTCAGATACTGAAGCTGGTAAAATGTATGGAGGAGTGAAAACAAAAACAAAAAAAAGTAACAAAGCTCACTGTCATCAATGTTATTAAACATCAGGGACACAGATTTTTCTGAATACTGATCAATGTACTAAGAAAGACATTTCAAACGTGGTTATCATACATATATAATGAAAATAAAAAAGGTTTTATACAGTACTGACTTTTGGTAATGAGACAAATATCATTCTATGTCAGTTTTTTTTAGATTTTTTCCCCATATTTCTGTGGTACTTTGAATAACAGCATTAGGAAGTTAAAATTAAATTGTTCAAAGGTTCAATATTTACATTGTTGACCCTTCTACTTCATGACTGCAATTTGCTCTGACAAGCTGGTTATCTGCCTGTAGGCTAAATCATGACTGATGGTTATCTAGTCTTGCCTTGTCAGTGCTCAAGGTTGATCACAACTTGATGTTTATGTGTTACTGCCAAACTCTTTTCCAATGACTGTCCTACGAAATAGTATAATGCAAATGAACATTACTGTAATCCTAAAGTTGTATTAAGTTTATGTTTCAATTTCCACCCAGTAGGCTTCAGCAGTTTGGATGTCTTCAGTCTACAACAATGTAAAAATTAGTCCATTCACCACAGAACAGCAATTTTGGGATAACCATCACCTGAATGAGTTCACAGATATTTAATATTTCTGTTGCACTCTCTGCATATGTTGTAAGAACCCATTACGCACTCTGGGATTCAAGAGCAGGAGCCAAACAAGACAGGCAGTGCTGAATGAAATGTATTAACAATAATCAAAGCAAAATGCAATTCAAGTAAACAGCAGACAGGCAAAGAAAACAAAACAACAGAAAATGTCACTGCTGAAGGCAGGAGGAATAACTAGTAATGGAAAACAAAAAGCGCTCACTACAAAAAGGTAGGAGGAAGCAGAACAACAAAAAACGCTCACTATCTAGGAGGGAATAATAAATGGTAAGGAAACAAAATACTCACTACAGAAGGTAGGAGGAATAGACTATCAATAAGAAAACAAAATGCTCACTACAGAGGCAAAAACAGAAAACAAAACGCTCACTACTAATCGTGGGAGGAAAAGACAAACTAAGAAAGAAGACCTAACTGACTAGCTAAAAGACAAGAGTAGACTAACTCAAAAAATATAACTAGAAAAGAGCTAGAGGTCGGGGAAACGAATGAACAGGGAAGAACAGGATACATAGGGAGACACACTAGCAACAAACAATAGACATGAGGGTGCTTATAAACAGGAGTAAAGGGATGATGTGGATCAGGTCATATGTATACCCATGTATGGTATACACTTAATGAAAAGCATTTTTTTCAGCATATGTATTTTAATGGTTTGATTACTCTCTCTGCCCCACACCTCTGACCTAAACCACAAATAATGCCTTTGGACATTTCCCCTTCTACACCAATCCATTACCTCGTTAGTGTGATGATCAAAGAATGTTAAGTGACTTAAACAAGCAAAGGGTTTGAATAGGACCTTCTACAGACACCATCCCAACTTTCGCTAGCACAGATGATATTTCAAAACTCAGTTAATAAGTTGGCAGCCATTTACAGTTCCCTGAGAAAAAATGTATTTATTTTTTCATGTCATTATTTAACATAAAACCTTTTATTTTTAACTTTAGCATTTTGCTTTTTGTCACAGTTTAACAAACTACACTTTTACAAGACAGGCAGTGCTAAATTTACATTTAGTCATTTGGCAGACGCTTTTTATCCAAAGCGAATGCGACTGGTAGGCAGGGTAAGCGTAAGGAGGTCTTGCCTAAGGACCCCTACTGGAGGTAGGCCACAGGTGGGATTTCAACTGGGACTTGTGTTTGGTGATACTGTACTCTTAATGTTGAAACTGGGAAGACTTGAACAATGATACCACCACCACCACCACAATGCATAGTGAGGCAAAACTTAGCTTTGTCCAAGCTTTGTGGACATATCAGGAAAGACTTGTTGTATACCATTCTTTCAGTTGTTTGAGAGCATTACAGTCTATTGTCATCTGCTATTTATTTGCTTTAATTATTTTTATTCAGAATTCACATATGCTATGTCTTCTCCCATTAGTCTCTCAGAATTTGTGTTATTGTGTATAATGATGGCTGGCTACAGTATCTGTGGAACCATATTATCTATTCTACAGACATGGATGGCCCCAAGGCCTCGATGTCACACTGTTTAATGAAAGTGTGTCCTGTCTGACATGTAAGGTTGCGGCCCACGTGCCGTCCAATACTCAGTAACTACAACAGAAAATGAGATTGCCAGAGGTTAACCTGGTACAATTTCTTTCTCTCTCTCTGGCCTGATAGTTCCACTTTGAGGAGTGTGCTCAAAGAGTGGTACGCTGCAATCCACTGTTTTTAAGTTTTCTGTGCCGATATGTTTTTATCTTGCTTCAGTAACCATCAGTCTGAGCTTTCATATTTTAACTATTTTCATAAATACCCTTTATGATGTTGTTTTTTTGGTATTTTTAAATAACACAAGATAAACTGTATTAATTCAAGAAGGGAAATTCAGGGTAGTCTGAAGATAGAAAGATAGGCAAGATAGACCACTGCTGCTACGTCTGCTGCTACGTCCATCAGGATGTTGTTTAGGGGGTGGTCGGTGTATTGTAGAATGGTCTCTGTCTTTTTGTGTGTGACTTTTCCACCACAGCCTCTGAGTCCAACCTCATTCCAGTCACTGTGCATGCTTTTTGCACCAGCTTGTCCAGCTGCCTTGCCTTTAACCTCTAGTCTTAGTAGGTGCAGAATTATCCCCTCTAGGACCTTCATAATGTGGGATGTGAGAACCACTGGCCTATAGTCATTTAGTTCAGCTGAACACTTTATGTATTGTTCCAGTACCTAAAGTAATGTTTTCCGCAGAGCAAGGGACCCTCCCCAATTGTACACTGATGTTGAAGAGAGGCTCACATAACTGACCAGCACAGTTCTTCAGCAGGCCTGCTGCCTTCCTACAGCAAACTCATTGTAACTGCAGCCTGATCTGTGTTGCTGTGACAGAAGGTGGAGCATGCACAGCTGATGGAGAGGGCATAGCTGCGGGCGTAGGAAAAGGAGTGGACAGGTTGCATTTGAAGCAGTATCAAACCTGTTGAAGAGGTTTAGTTAATTGGCTCTGTTCACATCACCCACTGGTAGCTGGTTGTTCTTTTTTAGAAGCCAGTGAAGTTGTTAATACCCCTCCACACTTCTCTGATCTTGTTCTGTTGTAAGTTTCTCTCTGTTTTATTTTTGTAATCCTCTTTAGCCTGTTTCAATTTCCTCTTCAGCTCATGTTAAATGCCTCCTTTTTCTGGTTAAGTATAGTCTTGATCTCACTGATCCAGGGTTTGTTATTTGGGAATCAGTGGACAGACTTTGTAGGTATAATAGTATATCTACAGAAGTGAAACAGTCAACCTAAACATACCGGAACATATTGCTGGAAGCAGAAGGGAAGAGCATGGACATTGACAATCTGTACATTCAAAGCAGTCCTTTAGAGACTCAACAAAGTCATGTGTCCATTTCCTGACTGTGATGATGGTTGCAGGTTGCTTCTGTACACAGGATTTATTACAGCTTTACAGTAAGACCAGGCATTGGTCTGACCTACCAAGTGGTGGTAAGGCAGTAGGCCTCCTTTCCACTTGCATATAGTAGATCCAGTGTTTTACCTTCTCTGGTAGGAGATGTCACAAACTGGGAAACTTTATTGAGATGTAAAGTAAGAGTTACATGGTTAAAACCTCCTGATATCACAATTAGGAGCCTCAGAATGTTGAGTCCTAGCAACAGGCTCATTGATGACCATAATATGGTCTAAGACCAACTGCCAAAAGCTCAGCATCCTGACAACATATCCTCTCCTTGACAGTAATATTGCAAGGGTTACATCATCTCTTGTTTACAAATAAAACAAGTTCTTCACCTTTTGTGTTGCCACTTGCCTGAGCATGCCTGTCTGCTCGTACCACGGTGCAGTTAGGTATATCCACATAGTAGTCTTCAGTGTTTTGATTCAACCAGGTCTCAGTAAAACACATCAGGCTACACTGACGGCATTCCTAACCAGTACCCCCAGCTCCCATTTTGTTTATTATAGAGTTGACATTTTCCATGATGATGGATGGTAGGAAAGGTTTGAATCTCCATAGCCTTTAGCACCACAGAGATACCTCTTCAGCTCAGCAGGAATGGGGTGATATAGTCCAGGTTTGCTTTGTTGTTGGGGGTCATCTCTTTTGTAAATTCTTCTTCCACAGCAATATCCATAGGAGAATAACAAATATAACACTAGTTATCATAAAAATATGTCAAAAAGTGTGACATTTATCAGGAGCTACAAGACACCCTTTCACACTCACTTTCACACCTATGCGCAATTTAGAGTCATCAATTACCTAACATGCCATGTCTTTGGAGGTGGTAGGAAGCCGAAGTACCTGGAGAGGACCCACACAGAGCAGGGAGAACATGCAAACTCCACACAGAAAAGCACACTGCTGACCCATGGATTCAAACCTTCTGGCTGTGAAGCGAGAGTCCTTTTCTGCCTTATCAGCAGCCAAAGCACTTTACAATGTTGCTTCTTATTTACCAGTTGAAACAACATCTTGGCCAAGGACACATATAGAGCTAGTGAATGAGCCAAAGCTGCCCAGTTATAATTTGCCAAATGAACAGGTTACCACTAGAACTGTCCAAGACAGATATATTGTAGGTGACGCAGAACAGTAGCCCACGTGTGAAATCTTTTGCAGGATTTCTACAGGAACAGTAGCACAGGAAAGAAAATGTGTCTTACATGCTTACAACAAATGCAAATCTATTTAAAATATTTAATGTAAAGTTCTTTCCAGACTGAGCTGAGGTGAGCCAATAACACCACATTATCAAATTACTTCAATAATTAAACCCAAAGACGCTTTATCAACTTTTCTGCTAATTAGTTTCATGCTCAAGGCACAGCTTACTTAGGCCAAAAAATCTAATCAGTTCATCCTTGAGACCAAGTGACAATTTGTACTAAAGACATATTCAATTAGAATAAAGGACAAGAGAGCCAGTAGGTTGCACAGAGATCTTGGAGGGAGGTACAGGTGAGTATGGAGGTCTGTGGGATACTTAACTGGTAAGTGAGAAAGAACAGCTTGTGCAGAGGTGGTGCAGAGTATAATTGTATATTGCCAGGAGAAGCAGTTGCAGGTGATGTAGCGCAGAAGACCCAGAAGTCCCGAAGTGACAGGCTGAAAGGTGGGAGCGGGAGACAAGATGGTGGCCTTCTGTGTCAGCATTTTGCCACGTGGTCACAGAGGAAGAGAGTGAGAAAATAAAGTATACGCCAAGTAGTAATAAAACACACCCCTCTTCACACCAAAGAAGTGGAAATACAACAATCAAGAGTCCAAAGTTCATCCTTAAAACACACAGCATAACACACACACACACACACACAGAGAGAGAGAGAGAGAGAGAGAGAGAGAGAGATATCCAGGTCCAAATCCAAGTCTAGAGAAATCACAGTCCCAAACACATAAAAAAGATCCAGAGGAAGATACAAGTCAGACAACAGGGCCAAAGGCAGAATCAGAGGTCCAGAAGCACAGCAGAAATAGACCTACATTGGTTTACTGGGGTTAGGAAAGACCAAACCGGAAGTGAAAGGATATCTCAAAATAAAACAGGAAGTAAATTACGATCATGACATAAAACTGAAGATGTAAGATTTAAACACAGTTGACTGTGACATTTGAAATCACAGAAAATACTTACAGAGGGAAACTAAAAAGACAACTTTGTTCTGACATTGCTCTGTGATAGCATTTCTTTTGCAGTTACAGAAACACGATCGAGAAAATGAAGATATTCCCTCCAAATGGAGATCAGAAGAAGAGATGGCTGCAGAAGCATCATATTTGAGGAAACAGATTGAGAACCCCTGAATGGTAAATTAAAGGGGAGTTAAATACTGATGTAATGGTGAAGGGGCTTATAATGTATTCATATACTGACTTGTTCATTTCACTTGTAATAAACTCGGGTAAATGGTTGTAAAAGTGAGAGTCATTAAGTCTTTGTGTGCAAATGCGAAAGTTTATATTTTATTTAGTTTATATGTATAATATATAACATTTTATATTTAGTGTTGCTCCACATTCTACATGTTTTCATTTCTCACATTTACTTTCAGAAAAACATCAACACATTAACTAAAACTGTTCACATTTCCCCCCATTTAGGATGGTGTTCTACATCTCACACAAGGCTCAGCCGTGACTGGAAGATAACATGAATGTCTGATATTAATGCAAAACAATTTTCAGAAAAATTTGCTCGTGTTTTGTTTTAATACATTGATTTATTGTGTATTCACTTAAAATGCAAATAAACTTACTGCCTACCATTCTTGCAAACACTACTAGAACTAGAGCTCTGTGAAGATTGAAGTTGAAGTTGAACCTGGAAATGGAGTCATGGCAACTGGACTTTTCATTCTTTTTAGGTTGAAACCATTACTCTTTTAAGTAGCTTCTGGTAGTGTGCTCCCCTCAGTTCTGACTACCTTCCCTCTCTTTGCTACCTTCCGAACTGTTGCTCACGTAGAGAAGGTGGCAGTTGATGCTCTATTCTGTAGTCAGTGTCTCTGTAACCATCAACTATATATACTTGTATATACATACACCGTCAAAAGTATTGGAAAAGTGAGGCCAGTTCATTTATTTTTGCTGTAGTCTGAAAACATTTGGGTTTGACATCAGAAGATAAATATGAGACAAAATCACAAAATTTCACCTTTTATTTCCTGCTGTTTACATCTGGATCTGACCTTTTGTTTTAACCCATCCACTTTTAATGTGAGCAAAAGTATTGGAAAATTGTGACAGGTGTGTTTTGTTGTCCAGGTTTGTCCTATTACATTGATTATTATTATTTTATTATTATTATTATTATTATTATTATTATTATTATTATTGAAACAGTGGATCAGTGATGGTCTGGGGAGGCATATCCATGGAGGGACGCACAGACCTCTACAGGCTAGACGGCAACCTGATTGTCATTATATATCTGGATGAAATCCTTGGACACATTGTTAGACCCTGCATTGATACAGTGGATCCTGGGTTCCTCCTGGTGCACAACAATGTCCGGCCTCATGCCACGAGAGAATACAGGCATTTCCTGGAGGATGAAGGAATTGATACAGTGGCCCCCACACTCACCTGAAATAAATCCAATGAAACACCTCTGGGACAATATGTCTTGGATTCAACACCGCCAAGTTGCACCTCAGAGAGCTCAATAATGCCTTGGGATACCCAAGGACACCATCCACTGTCTCATTAGGAGCTTGTTCTGACACCATTAGACATGGCCACAAGTACCATTTTGAGTTATATATATAATATATATAAATGTGTGTGTGTGTGTGTGTATATATATATATATGTGTATATATAACCATAAGCTGGATCACTCAGAACTAAGCTCAGGGTGGGTGGCCATCTGCCTCACCAAGTGGGTTGAATTGAAAGTGAAGAGAGAAAAGAACAAGAGACAGAGAGGAAGGACATGCAGTAGTGGCATACACACCAATCAAGCATAACACTATGATCACTGACAAGTGAAGTGAAGAACACTGATAACATCTTCATCTTAGCACTGGTTAGTCGGTGCGATACCACAGCAAACTTTTGGGGGCCTAGATGAGTCCCAATGGGTCAGGGCTGTTTTGGCAGTGAAAGGGGGATAAACACAATATTAGGCTCATGGTCATAGTGTTATACCTACCTGATTTGTAGGAGAGGAGAGGAGAAGGGCTCAGTGTATCAAGGGAGGTCCTCCAGCTAGTCTAGTCTATAACAGGTGAGTGAACTAAGAGATGGTTCACTCACCTGAGTCAGCTCAGACTATGAGCTTTATCAAAAAGAAAAGTGCTTTATTATATTGAGACCATCTTTCCACTCTTTTACATATTCCATATGTACAGATAATGACTTCCCGAGAGCAGGTGCATGGATACAAGTAAGATACGTCCACTCATCCAGGCAATTCTTCCACGAACTAGAAACCACCCCTAGCAATGTGTAGGGCAGGTTGCAGCAGGTTGCAGCAGGTTGCATAATAAAAAAATGAATGCTGGTTTGTGTATGTGCTCTGTCAATTTACCTTTTTTTGTTTGGATTTCTCTCCTCCGCTTTTGAGTTATTACAAGGAGCTCATGTGTTTACTAAATTGGACTTGCGCAATGCTTATCATCTGGTCAGAATCCGTGAGGGCGACGATTGGAAAACAGCCTTCAACACTCCTGCTGGCCATTATGACTATCTGGTTATGCCCTTTGGACTTACCAACGCTCCTGCTGTTTTTCAGAACATGATAAACGACGTGCTTGGAGACGTTGAACATTTTCGTTTTCATTTATCTGGACGACATTCTCATTTTTTCACAGTCAGAGTCACACATTGCCCATGTCAGAGCAGTTCTCCAGCGCCTTCTCCAGAACCGGCTTTTTGTCAAAGCGGAGAAATGTCAGTTTCACGTGTCCACAGTTTCTTTCCTGGGCTTTCTCATCTCTCCTGAGGGCATCAAGATGGATCCAAGCAAAGTGCAGGTGGTGTTGGACTGGCCAGAGCCTTCGAACCGCAAACAATTACAGCGTTTCCTTGGGTTTGCCAATTTCTACCGGAAATTCATCAAGGGTTACAGCGTCATCGCGGCGCCTCTTCACCAACTCACCTCCACAAAGTCAAAGATCCAGTGGACTCCTCAGGCTGCATCCGCCTTTGTGACCCTCAAGAACCGTTTTACCACAGCACCTATTCTGATTCTGCCAGACCCAAAGCTGCAGTTCGTGGTGGAGGTGGACACGTCCGACTGTGGAGTAGGAGCAGTACTCTCCCAGAGGGCGAGGGAGGACCACCGGTTACATTCGTGTGCTTTCTTCTCCCGCCGCCTGTCCTAAGATTCATGGGATTCCGAGGGATGTGGTTTCGGATCGAGGACCCCAGTTCACGGCACAGTTCTGGGGTGAGTTTTGTCGTCTGTTGGGCATATCTGTTAGTTTCTCTTCAGGTTTCCATTCTCAATCGAATGGACAGACAGAGCGACTGAATCAGGAACTGGAGACGGGTCTTCGGCTGCTCTGTGCCAGGGAACCCTCTTCGTGGGCCAAGAATCTGTTGTGGGTGGAATACGCCCACAACTCCCTGCCCTCCGCTGCCACGGGATTGTCTCCATTCCAGGTGGGCTATGACTACCAGCCGCCGCTTTTCTCTTCGCAGGATGCGACTCTGTGGTCCCGTCAGCGGTTCCGAGGAGAGCTGACAGACCCCTTCCTGTGCATCCCACGTTTCATGTGTCCCGTGTCAAGCCAGAGGTCACCAGCACTCTCGTGCCCTCCTCCGAGCCCCCTCCTCCCGCCCGGCTTGTTAGCGGGGTTCCGGCCTTTGCTGTCCAACGTCTTCTGAAGTCTCGTCGTTGGGGCCGGGGCACCCAGTACCTGGTGGACTGGGAGGGTTATGGTCCTGAGGAATGATCCTGGGTTCCCAGTCGCTTCATCTTGGATCCGGCGTTGATCTCTGCCTTTTCGCGAGTGCCATCCTGAGCAGCCCTGAGGGCTGTCCGGAGCCGGCCGATGGATGGGGGGTACTGTGAGGATCCGCCGCCTACCTTTCAGTCTGGCCTCTTATTTTGAAGGTCCCATTTCCAGGTGGTGTGGTGTTCGTGCAGCAGCTTGACATTCGTTAAGCCGATTGATTGCACCTGTTGTACACGGGAGGGTTTTTTACCTGTAGTGTTCCACAGACCTATTGCCAGATCGTTTGTTGGATTGAGACAAGAAACAAACTCTATTTTGCCTCTCATTACAGCCTTGTGTGCAGGACTTAAGGTACTCAATGGCTGTGGACTTTGTTTTATGGATTGTTGCTTTGGATTATGGACTGTGACATTTTTTCCCGGTTTGTGTTTTTGTTGTAAACCGGAGTTTTTCGTTGGATTATCTTTTGGAATATGTGTGGATTTCCTATTGGAGCTTCATGTTTGGACTCTCTATGTTTCAAGGATGTTGATTTCTCCAGGTATTCCTATGGACTCCTTTTTTTGTTTAATCTAAGAAAAGACTGTGTTCACGGCTCAGCAGATGGTTTCGCTGTTGTTTTTGTTTGTGTGTCACAATAAACTCACTGAGTGGATTGCTTCGGCCTTCTTATTGGTCCTACTAAACTCCTGACACCAGCCTTGGTAACTATTTAAATATCTTAGATTTTTTGCACAATTATACCACAATCAGGACATGCACAAGCAGCCATCAACAGGTTTGTCTATTTTAGCCTCATTTTCTAATTTTGCAAACTCATGCTGCCAGTTACCAACAGTTCAACTACTATAATGAATCAATGGTATTCCTTTGCATAGACCTAATGAATGAACATTGCACAGTGACAAGAAGTCTGTATTTCAACTGCCAAATTACCAATTCCATAATACCACAAAAAGAAAAAAAAAAACATGCACTTCCCATTTGTGTTAACAAAACAATGTGTCTGTTGTTGTCTCTAATATGTAATAAGTCTCTAATATAGCGATAATTTTAATACAATAGGCAAAATATCATAGTTAGGTCTACATCCCCTCCCGTTCACTGCGCTCGGCCAGTGAACGACATCTGGTGGTACCAGCATCACACAGTAGACACCGAGGAAAACTCTTCAGCTCAGTGATCACACAATGGTGGAATAAGCTGCCAAACTCTGGACGCTCAGCCACCTCACTTTCAATATTTAAAAAAACTGCTGAAAACAGAACTCTTCCACATCTTACTTTGCACTTTTCTGCTCTCTTGTACTTGCATCTCATGAAACAGAAACAATTTTTTAATAGCACGTTGCTTTGATGTTTTTCTCCTTGACTTAGATTTTGTTTTGCTTGCCTTGTTCCTTAATTCAATTCAATTCAATTCAATTCAATTCAACTTTATTTGTAGAGCGCTTTTTACAATTGACATTGTCACAAAGCAGCTTTACACAACCAAAGAACTTAATTTTAAGTCGCTTTGGATAAAAGCATCTGCCAAATAACTAAATGTAAATATAGTTAGATATTAACTTTACCATTTAGGCAGACTAGGCAAAAAGGCAGACAGGGTAAGCGCAAGGAGGTCTTGCCCAAGGACTCCTATTGGAGGTAGAACTGGAGATTCGAATTAAAAACTCTTCGCTGTCTCACCATCCTTTTATCAACTTTCTCCTCTCTGTCGTCTGTATCTCTCCCTCTCTCCTCTCTGTTGTCTATATCTCCCTCTCTGTCTCTCTGTTATCACCGTCTTTCTTTATTAATTCTTTCCAACCTCGAACTTTCTCTCATCTACTGTTGACTTGCTAATTTTACCGCCTGTGATCCACACAATCGATTGGCTAAGCGAAGTCACGTGGGATGGCTTAACTCGCATTCAATTGGCCAATGCGTTCTCGCGTCCACTAAATAAATACCGTAAAGATCGCAATAGCTGCGCCGATTACAATTAAGGTGTCCCGCTAGATTTGAGATCAAAGCGTTTGGTTTAGTCTGTAGCTCCGGGTCCGTTTGGGACAGTTTCTGGGTCTGGATCTGGACCGCAGTCCGCCTGTTAGTGACCCCTGGTCTACTGGATCCGGTGCAGCTTGTCTACAGAGCCAAAAGATTGGTACATGACACTGTAAACATGGCCTTTCACATCATACCCAGCATCTGGACTCCCCAGGATCCTATGCCTGGATACTATGTCTGGACTTCAGCTCTGCCTTCAACACTATTGTCCCAGCTTTGCTCTGAGACAAGGTCTCCTGCAGTTGGATTACAAACTTCTCCTCTATTATTCTCATCGTACATCAACAGCTGCACATCTGGACACTAATATGTCAAACTCAAGTGCGCAGTTGACGCCGCCCTCATTGCAAGGGAGTACTGAAAGTACTTTGTGTGCTGTTTGTGTAACTAAATTGGGTTTGTGATTCTTTATTGATCTCACTATGGCCGCACAATTTAAAGAGTAAAGAGAAGGTGATCAGCTGCGGCCCCCCATAACTCTAGGAGCTGTAAGTTGCAGTTGACCGCCTCAGCCCAGACATGTACTCCTTCAGTCCCTCCCCTCTGGCAAGAGTCTCTGGTCCATTAGGACCAGGACCTCATGCCACAAGAACAGTTTCCTCCCCACTGCAGGGAGCCTTCAGAACAATTCCCCCCATATAACCCCCCACACCACCCCCGAACCACTCTGTGCTTTTTAAGCTGCACTACCTCCCTTGGTTTAAATTTATTTAACTTTATTGTTTTGACTGTTATTTTATATTTATATA
The DNA here is from genome assembly GCF_900324465.2 of Anabas testudineus. Lineage (NCBI taxonomy): Eukaryota > Metazoa > Chordata > Actinopteri > Anabantiformes > Anabantidae > Anabas > Anabas testudineus. The sequence continues at coordinate 3,082,112 of NC_046614.1, read as the reverse complement.
TAGCATGTTTATGCACCATTGTATTTTTGCGCATCGTATGTCTTCACTCTGTATGTGTATATCTGTATTTACTCTGTATTCCCTTTGACTATATTTTGGATTTTTGATTTTGTGTTTGCACCTGACACCAAGACAAAATACTAGTACTGAAGACTCTTTCCACTCACCCCAACCAGTCAAGGCAGATGGCCCATTTGCCTGGTTTTGCAGGAGGTTTATTCCTCTAAAGGGAGCTTTTCCTCCCCCGTTATTGTTGGCTTTTCTATATCATTTTTTATACAATTATTTTCTGTAAGGTCTTAAACCTTACATTGTAGAGTGCTCTGTTGTGATTTGGCGCTATACAAATAAAATTGAATTGAATTGGACCACAAACTCAATTAAAAATGTGTACAGCATTTGTAATGTGTAAAAAAATTATCCTGCATTGACATTATGCATATATTCTTTAACACCACACAGATATGAATGGTATCGAACATAAATTACCTGGGGCACCTCCTACCTAAAATTTCCAGCAAAGCGCAACGCAACACAACAAAAAATTTAGGTCAATATTACACATGTAGTGTAGGCTTTATGCTATCCCTTAGTGACACACCTTAGTTTTCATCCACCAAAACTGACTGCCAAATGACTAAATGAAAATCTATAGGAAAAGAATTTTGCATTTCATAGGTTGCTGGCAATTTTTTCGTCCACTGTTGAATCAACATTCCTGTGTATTACTGTGACCTAAATGTGTGACCTAATGTAATTTAAGTTCTCCATAACCAACACCACATGCCTTGTCAAGTATTTTTGCTGATCTGTTTTTAAGCTGCTTTTCTGTTTCTGTTTAAAGTCATCCCACGTCTCCATAGCAAATTAGTACCTCACACCTTCATAATGACTTTTAAGAGTCATCAAGAACGATGCCAGTTTTTAACACATTTCTGTTAAATGCTGGCTCCAAATGGAATCGGTGCTCTCATTTTTAAAAAATGAGAGGGACCACCACCCAGATCGGTCAGTCCAGGGGTATTGTCCCTGATCGTCACGCAAAGCCTAACAACAACCAGACTACCTTGCCACCTGTGTCCTCTATGGAAGCGTATCGGCGAGATTGAGGAGATCCTCAAATTATTCCTTCCACCGTCCCACAATATCCCCAGTCAAGGTCATTAGTTGGGAGGTGATCAGTTGACAGTTCTGCTCCTCTCTTTACCCGAGTGTCCAAGACATCCTGCTGAAGGTCAGATGACACAACCAGCCTAGGGTGTTGCATGCACTAGTAGTGATGTGCACTAAGGGAACCCTTTTATGCTTGAACATGGTGTTCGCTATGGACAAACTGTGACTACCACAAATGTCCAACAACAGAACGCTACTTGTAGTGATTAGAGTTTAGGTAGATCACATATCACGCATGTTTGGTTATGGAGTGGAATATATATTATATGTATATATAAATGTTACACTCTCATTTACCCACACACACTCTCTGTCACAGTCTGTCACAGGCACAGTCTCTGTGCCTTTGCACACACATTGTTTCTGTTCCTACACACACATGCAAAGTAGATTTGCCAGATCAGGATGAGCAGCTATGCGAGTTTCAAGTGTTTGTATTTTGGTCTGTATGGAATTTGTTGTTAGAACTGAAGAGCCTAATGTCCCGGAATTGAGCCTCTCATATGCAGGAAGAGATTTGGGCTATCGGCCAACACGAATAACTAGGAACAAGAATTACCAAATTACCTCCAGCCTAGGGAGTTCTGGTGCCATGTGCACTGATGGACACCCTTACGCTTGAACATGGTGTTCGTTATGGACGTGGGTTCTGCTTGGCCCATAGACTGAAACAACAGTAAGAGACCTGTACCCAACCTGAAGGCGCAGGGAAACAACCTTCTCATGTAATGGGGAAAACTCTAACATCTGGAAGGGCAGCCCCACATTGCTGTTTCAAGTGAGTGTGCAGGCGCGAGCTGTATTGCAGCCGATTTACAGTTGTTCTCTTCCTTGTCTTTTCTGTATTTTATCAGTTTTTTTTTTTTTACTTTTGTGTAGATAAGTAACTAGTTTTGAAATTAAGTTATACCCTCTCAGATCATGTTGTTTGAGAGAGTTTTTATCTCTGTTTTTACCTTTGGATTCATACTTTCACTCATTCTGGACTGGAGCGCAGCAGCTGCTCCATCACCAGAGCCAGCTCCTTTACACCTAGGATCAGCTGATCTTACCGAGGACGGCAGCCGTAAAAGATGTAACTTGTCTGGGACTTTAAACATCCCCAAAGATATCAGAAAGAGGACAACAAGGGGATGCAGGGGAGGCAAAAAACAGCAAGGAGGAAATAAAGAACGTGGAAGAGTGATGTGCAGAGGCAAGGGGAAGATTTAAGCTGCATCTCCCCTCTCTGATTATGGGCAATGTGAGATCATTGGACAATAAGATGGAAGAACTGACAGCTCTGGTGAGGATGGACAAAATCTTTGCCGAGTGTAGTTTGTGTTTCACAGAGACATGGCTAATCATGGTATTCCAGACTCGAACGCTAATATAGACGGTTTTAGCAACATGCGCTGGGACAGGAAGCAAGAGGAGAGCGGTAAGAGGAGAGTAGGGGGGCTTACCATTCTCATTAACAGGTGTTGCCATCCTGGTCATGTAACTGTAAAAGACCGTGTACGCGGCCCTGACATTGAACTGCTGGCTGTGGGAAATATTTTCCCAGAGAGTTTTCTCACTCCATATTAATTGCCATTTACATTCCTCCATCCGCTAATGCTGCTGCTGCCTGTGACGTCATGCAGATGGTCACCTCCAGTCTGCAGACCAGACACCCTTAAGCTTTCTTTATGATCTCTGGAGACTTTAATCACGCCACCCTCACCAAGACATTTCCTACCTTTACTTTTAGTTTGTGAGCTGTCCCACCGGGGGGAGAGGACGCTGTTGTATGCTAATGTTAAAGATGCCTACAGCTCCACTGCCCTAACCCCTCTGGGAAAGTTAGATCACTACCTGGTACATCTCCTCCCACAATACATACCTTTGGTTCATAGACAGCCTGCCACCATTAAAACCGTAAAGAGGTGGACAGAGGGGGCAAAGGGATGCTTTGAAGAGACAGATTGGAAGACTCTCTGTGAGCCTCATGGTGAGGACATTGATGGACTGATGGACTGCATCACTAACTATATCAATGTCTGTGTGGACACCCACGTACCCACAAAAAACATTTGCTGCTTTCCAAACAACAAGCCCTGGGTCACTCAAGACATCAAAGCCACCCTAACCATGAATGACAAAAAGAAGGCACTGAGGTCAGGAAACAGGGAGACAGCAAAGAGGATCCAGAGACTGCTGTCTGTCAAGATCAGGTAGGGGAAGGAGGCTTACAGGAGGAAACTGCAACAAAGCCTTCAACATACAGTAACAAAACCAGGGAGGTGTGGGGGGGATCACACATGAGGACCATCACTGGCTACAACTCCAGCAGCCAGGTAACTGAGGGGACTGTGGACCATGCCAACGAATTGAATAATTTTTTCAATCTATTGCAGGCTGAGCCACAGAGCCCACTACAGTTCACTAACCACTCTTTAGTCCCTCCCCCACAAATGGACTCCCACCCAAATGATCTCAGCTGAGCAGGTGAGAAGAGAGCTGAACAGGCTTTACCCCACAAAGGCTGCAGGTCCAGATGGAGTCAGCCCAAGGGTACTGAAAGCCTGCGCTCCTCAGCTATGTGCATTTACATTTTTTTATGCCGGTTTTATTTTCTTGTATTTATCTAGCCACACCTTAAAGGCCAGTCCTTGAAAATATTGTCTGACATTAAACCGATCCGTGGCGCAAAAAAGGTTGGGGACCACTGTCATGGTGTTTCAGTGACCCCACTATAGTTCTACACACACTCTGGTCCCCCTTCTTAAAAAGAGAGACCACCACCCTGGTCTGCATTGCATTTAGCTTGCCAGAAGTCCCGGACTAACACATTGGCTCTGGTGGCAGAATATATCCAAGTGGCTCATACTGGCTATGTACAATAAACCATTCAGACAGTAAGTGGTTCCGTCCTAATAGGGATTCTGTGTCTTTGATGCAACCCCAGTGGAGACTAAGGATTGGTTCCTGGGGGTAACATTTCACATTTCTCCTGGAAGAAACTCTCAGAGCCACATTTCAGTATTCAGATCAGATCTTGCAGATAAAGAAAGGTGCTGGATGACAGTGGGATTGCTGCTCATTGCTTGCCCATTGCCTTACATCAAATCCTCCTTCTTGAACATTAAGATAAAACATATTCATTATCATGTTCGTGGAAGCACGGATTGGGTTGGAGGAGTAGCAGCAATCTTCCACTCAAGCTCATTAATCAACCACAGACCTAAACATAGTTTTATTTTGTTTGAGAGCCTGGAACATGTCATTGGGGTTAAAGGAACAGCAGTAGGCTGGTATAAATCTTATCAGATAGATTCCAGTATGTGCATGTTAATGATTTTTGAGTCCTCCATGCACACAAACTATAGCTAAGTTCCACAGGGTTTTGTTGCATGGGCCGATTCTTTTCACTCTATATATGTCCTTGGGTAATATTACTAGGAAATACGACTATGCAGTGAATGCATCAGTAATGTGATTTTTCACTGATTTGTTAATGGTGGGGAGATGTCATAGGAAGTTAACACCTCAGGAGAAATGGTTCTGAGTGTCAAACATTCTGATGTCTTCTGAAGCCTCAGTGTATCAGCAGGATTGAGGATAATGGTTCTTATTGAGCCATTGTCTAAAATGGTAAATGCTTTAATGTTTTATTATTATTGTACAAGACTATGGGCACAATTTTAAGCAGGACTCTTGGTGATTAATTGATGGGATCAAGAAAACATAAAGATTCACAGACAGTGTACTATTAGTATTTTACTGAGTTTGAGAATACATCATATAAAAGTAAAATGAAGTTGTCAACAGATGTTACAGGGTCTTTTCAGGGTGCAGTCTGGCTGAGTGGCCGGGTGGCAAAGTTTTGACAGTGATTGCTTGTCATTATCCATTCTGTTAGTTGTGGGACTGTAAACCTAATTTTTGCACAAGTTCCAAAACCTTGCTCTTGATTATTGCAATAAGGGCATTATTGATGAAATTTTGTGTTGCTCCGAACTTGCTTTAGCTTTTTCCCGGGTGGGTTCAGACTGGTAGTATCAATAAATCCAATACAAGATCTTGGCGAAAAATTAATGCAACTGTGGTTAGGAATAAATGTTGTGACATTGCAGTCACACACAGCAGACAGTTCAGGAGTTAGAAATATGGTTCGGGGGCAGAAGAGGGGACAGAGTCAGAAGAGATTTGAGCATTTTGATACTAATGTGTCATGCGCAAAAGATGCAGCTCTGAGAGCCGATGATTTGTAGTGAATCAGAGGAGCCGACTCGCATCAAGTGAGAGCCGGCTCCTAGTTTTTTTCATTTCATTCACTGCTTTCGTCAGTCTTAATGTTCAAGATGATCAGATGTGAGGATACAGGATCATACCATTATGTGAAAACACAGAGGGGGGCACTGAGAATTGGAGCGCCCGCTGCCTGGCACTCCACTGCAAGTTAACTGTCTAACAGACAGACCTCCTCACCGCTGTCTTTCAGACAGTGGTGAGGAGAGTGTGTGAGTGCCTTGTGTAGTTGCGTATTGAAACTATGAGTGACACCTGAAAGCGAAGAAGCATCTGGCTGCAGTATAAAGATACAGGAAACAACAAAGCAGAGTGCCTTCACTGCAAAATGAAAATAACTTTAAGAGCAGTTATTAAGAGCACAAACTTGCACAGACATATCAGAACTGTCCATCCTATGGTGCAGTTAGAGGAGAGAGGGCAAGCTAGCACACCGTCTGCTGATCCTGTTGTGTCTCATCCCAAAACAACAGCAACTGCAGCAGCATCTACTGGCTTCCCCAGACATACAAGTATAACCTTTGCAACTCAAAGCAAAATAAGTCAGTTTATACCAGTGCAACCCCAGCCAAACAGCACAGTATTGATGATGAGTTGGCTAAAATGATAGCTACTGATTTCAAACCCTTTTCCATTGTGGTGGTTTTAAAAGTTTTGTCAAAACTTTAAATCCCACATACACTCTACATAAAAACGCTGCACATGAAAGAGTTTTCAACACACAAACCATTAATTTTTGCAAAGTTATGGTAAAATAAAGGCCTACAAAAAATCCCAAAGAAAGAGCAGTTCAGGAGTCGAAAGAGCTGGCTCTTCTTTGGGAGCTGAGCCAAAAGAGCCGAACTTCCCATCACTACTTCACAGCCTGGGACATGAAGCATCTGAAGAGTCTCCAGTGTCCTTCCTGATGTCAGCAGATTGAAGAAAGTGTGCGCCAGGTGGGTGGGATGACCCGCAATGCTAAGGGCTAAGTAAGACGGGTTCTGTATATGTCTTTAAGGGAGGGAACAGAGAGACAGACAATTCTCTCAGCTGCTATCACTGGGCGGTGCAGGGTTTTGTGGCAGGACGCGTGGCGGGAGAAGTACCACACACTGACGAAGCTGATCAAGATGCTTTAAATTGTGTCTCTTTAGAACTTGCACATGATGGGGGCTGGGGCTCTGGCACTTCTCAGTTTGTGAAGGAAGTGCAACTGCTGCTGTGCTTTCTGTCAGTTTTCTAGTTATGTATAAGTTAATACACTGTCACTACAGATACACATCAATTAACATATTAGGAGAGAACACAGACTTCATGACATAGATAGATTTAATGCTAGTTGCTCCTTTCAAAAGAGTTCTGACAGTATACATAGGTGCTTTGCCACTCTGCGTATGTTTAACCATGATGAACTAGCAGGTATAATTATAAATTGCCTGTGGCACAAATTTTATAGTCACAATTCAGATTCTATTCCAGATTGGAGCTCTACAGCCTTTCATCCAGGGATAACTGTGATCACCTACAACATCCTGGCAACTGACAGTAGAGTTAGGCAGAATGGCAGATCACCTGCACCTACACTGAATGTAAAACCTTACTGAGTGGTTCATATAGTATTTATCCATACTAAGCAAAAACAGTCACAATAATAACAACTGAACAACAGATGGCTACAGTCACAATAGACAGCACTGTCCCAGCCGTGATCCTACCTGGGAATAACACAGTGTTGAGCATTGGCTTGCTCCTTTAATCATCCATCTCACTAAGCTACAGTGGTACTTGCTGCTCAGCAGCCACATTTGAGGGTGAACCTACTAGCTCTGTGGCCACAGCCAGCTGGGGTCTACTGCATGATACAGACTAATAAATAAGGCGTGGTTATGTTATTCATATATTACACGATACATCACACAGAGTGCACTGAAAAAGCTGATTTCAAGCTCAGGTTAGGGGAATGCTTCTTCTCTAATTGGGAAGAAAAGGTGCACCCGCACTTTGTCTGTTTGATCTTAGTTATTTTATAATAAATGTTTGTCTGAACTATATTGATTTTCATTGCCTTCCATTGTAGATCGGAAGTAACGCTAAACCTTTTGCGAGAGAATGCAAAATATATTGCAAGGTAATACAAATGTTTTGCAAGGGAACAAAAAGTTTTTCAAGGCAATGCAAAAGTAGCTCAAAAACAAAATAAAAAATCACTACCATGGCCGTTGGGGGCTTCATACCTTTAAAGCATTGCAGGGGTTGGCAAAGAAAGGTCAACCTGTCGAGACCAATTAAGCAAGTTGAATTAGGCACCACCTAGTTCTCTCCCTTAAGACTGAATTCACTTGGTATCAAAATTACAAAAAAATAAGGTTGGATAATGTATGTCATCAAATGAACCAACCATTTCATTATTCACAATTTTAGAGGCTGTGATGACGCTTTCTGGCAACACTGTTCACCTATGACTAAGATACTACATTTTACTTTCCATATAGCTTTCAGTTTGAGAGCATCTGATGGCACTAAGAAACAGATGGAAGCAGGTGGGCAGGGGTTCCTATTTCGTTCACATTCATAGTAGGAAATGTCTAAAAGCTACTGATAACACAGAGTGGTGTAAGTGAGCAGCTTGGGGCCCAGATGGAGCTCTTTAACCACCCTGACTAAATACTGAATTTGATCAAAACAGTCATCATCCAAAAGGTCTTATTTGAATGAGATACTTTTTCCCATTTTATAGCTATTAAGCTCCTCTCTTGTGGAACCAACTGCCAGTTCAGGTTCGGGGGACAGACACCCTCACTACTTTTAAGACTAGATTTAATCTTTTACTTTTCTTAGTTAGAGATGACTCAGGTGACTCTTAGCCATCTCTTTGCTGCTATGGACTTAGTCTGATGGGGGCCCTCCACTGAACTTTTTTTCTACGTCCTCTATTCACTCATATGCGACCATTGCTTGTCATTAATTTTGTGTCTTGTGTAGTTGTGCTTCTATATACAGTGAGGGAAAAAATTATTTGAACCCCAGCTGATTTTGTAAGTTTGCCCACTAACAAAGAAATTATCAGTCTATAATTTCAATGGTAGGTTTATTTGAACAGTGAGACACAACAATGACAAAAAAAAATCCAGAAAAATGCGTTTCAAAAAGAGTTATAAATTAATTTGCATTTCCATGAAGGAAATAAGTATTTGATCCCTTTGAAAAACGTGCTTTAGTACTTGGTGGCAAAACCTTTGTTGGCAATCACAGAGGTCAGCCGTTTCTTGTAGTTGGCCACAAGGTTTGCACACATCTCAGGGGGGATTTTGGCCCATTCCTCTTTGCAGATCCTCTCCAATGTTTGGCAACTCGAACCTTCAGCTCCCTCCACAGATTTTCTATGGGATTAAGGTCTGGAGACTGACTAGGCCACTCCATGACCTTAATATGCTTCTTCTTGAGCCAGTCATTTGTTGCCTTGGCCGTGTGTTTTGGATCATTGTCATGCTGGAGTACCCAACCACGTCCCTTTTCAATGCCCTGACTGAGGGAAGGAGGTTCTCACCCAACATTTGACGGTACATGGCCCCATCCATCCTCCCTTTGATGCGGTGCAATTATCCTGTCCCCTTGGCAGAAAAACACCCCCAAAGCATAATGTTTCCACCTCCATATTTGACAGTGGGGACGGTGTTTTTGGAGTCATAGGCAGCATTCCTCCTCCTCCAAACACGGCGAGTTGAGTTGATGCCAAAGAGCTCGATTTTGGTCTTATCTGACCACAACACTTTCATCCAGTCTTCCTCTGAATCAGTCAGATGTTCAGTGGCAAACTTCAAACGGGCCTGTAGATGGGCTTTCTTGAGCAGGGGGACCTTGCAGGCACAGCAGGATTTCAGTCCTTCACGGCGTAGTGTGTTACCAACTGTTTTTTTGGTGACTATGGTCCCAGATTCCTTGAGATCATTGACAAGTTCCTCCCGAGTAGTTCTGGGCTGATTCCTCACTGTTCTCATTATCATTGAAACTCCACGAGGTGAGATCTTGCATGGAGCTCCAGACCGAGGGAGATTGGCAGTTCATTTATGTTTCTTCCATTTGCGAATAATTGCACCAACTTTTGTAACCTTCTCACCCAGCTGCTTGGCGATGGTCTTGTAGCCCATTTCAGCCTTGTGTAGGTCCACAATCTTGTCCCTGACATCCTTGGAAAGCTCTTTGGTCTTGGCCATGGTGAAGAGTTTGGAATCTGGATTGATTGATTGCTTCTGTGGACAGGTCTCTTTTATACAGGTAACGAGCTGAGAGGGCTGCCAATGTCAGCTCGTTACCTGTATAAGATCCACCTGGGAGCTAGAGATCTTGCTGACGGATAGGGGATCAAATACTTATTTCCTTCATGGAAATGCAAATTAATTTATAACTCTTTTTAAAATGCATTTTTCTGGATTTTTTTTGTCATTGTTGTGTCTCACTGTTCAAATAAACCTACCATTGAAATTATAGACTGATCATTTCTTTGTTAGTTGGCAAACTTACAAAATCAGCTGGGGTTCAAATAATTTTTTCCCTCACTGTATATATAAACTTTATATAAACTTGCAGTACATGTATCAAGGCTCATTAGATGCTTTTACATGTTGTTTTGTGCACATGTGTGATTTGGTGATAATACTGTTATTCTTACCAGTTGGCGTGAGCCTGGACTATGGTGTAAACTTCAATACAGTGCAGCTGTCAGTGCAGGGGTTGTGCTCCTGTATGAGATGTAAAAACATTTAAAGGGTTTTAATGGGCTCAGTTTTCCAATTAAGTGACTATGCGGGATATGAGGGCTTCCTTATCCTGCTACTGTATTTAAAGTAGGTGTTTTACTGAGAGAGAATAATAATAATAGTAGTTTTTAAAGTCTACCCAGATGACATACAGCTCTCTCTCTGTCCCCCTCTCTCATATATACAGGCTGCTTCTGTATCCAGCCTCCTCCCCCCACCTTTGTTGTTTGTGAGGAGTTGCCGCCCTCTCTTGCACAATATAGGAAATCCCTATAAGCGTATGGCAATATAAGTCCTGTCTTACATTGGATAAATAAACATAGTTTATAGTCCTGTTTTAGTGTGCCAATGGAGCTCCTCTTTTACTTCTTTGATGTGCATCTTAAATGACTGAAGTACACACACACACACACAATGCATTTCTAATTACTAATTGCAATAGACCACATAGTGCTTAGAAATTGAACAATAATAACATGAATTTGCGACAAAGGTAAATTGTCCTGACACAAAATAAAAGGCCAAGTTTTAAATATTGACTCATTGCAAGGTCCAATATTCTAATAAGCAGGTAAACAATCTCTAAAAGATAAAAAATGTGTATGTACAGTATATGTGCATGTATATTTAAAGAGAAAGAAAATGAGAAGGTGTACGAGCTAGAGAAGATGTGGCATGACAGCATCAGTGGTCCCTATGGTAATTGAAACACTCGAAGCAGTGATTCACAAACTGGGAGAATGGCTCCTGCAGATTCCAGAAACAACATTGGAAAGTGTGGATCTAGGAACAGCTACGATACTGCGCAGGACCCTGAAGCTCACAGGTCTCTGGTAGAGGACCCGAGCTTGAAGGGTAAAGACTGCCTACCATGGGCAAGTGGAGTATTTTGTAGAAAGAGTGAACCCAGCTCAAAGAAAGGACTTAAGTGTTAAAGGAACACTTTTTAATCATTAATATTTCGTTCATTCAATTAAATGTCTGGAATATTGATCTGGTCAGTTTACTAGCAAAGGGAGTTGTTAATCAGTTTCAACTGTTTTGGTGGTAAAAGTAACAACAGGTAAACTAGAAGGGCAACAATGAGACAACCCCCAAAACAGGAATGGTTTGAAGTGAAGATCCAATGATATTTTTTCTCTTTCCACTCTCTTTTTTGACTTTAACTAGTTTTTGCATTTGGCTAGGATCAGTGTCACTACTGGTAACATGAGAGGATACCTGGACTCTAGAAAGGTTGCACAGGCAGTCTAACTCCTCCAGGATGGCACATCAATACATGCCATTGCCAGAATGTTTGCTATCTCCCAGCACAGTCTCAAGATCATGGAGGAGATTCCAGTTACTAGTTACTCTAGGAGCACTAGACAGGGTTGTAGAGGGTACTTAATCCGTCAGCAAGACTTGTATATGCTCCATTGTATTACACAGACTGGAACATGCCATTGGGATTAAAGGAATAGCACTAGGTTGGTTTAAATCATATTTATCAGATAGATTCCAGTTTGTTCATGTTAATGATGTCTCTTTCATGCACACCAAAATTAGCTAAGGAGTTCCACAAGGTTCTGTGCTTGGACAGATTCTTTTTACTCTATTTATGTTCCCCTTAGCCAATATTGTTAGGAAACATGATATAAATTTCCATTGCTATGCAGGTGATACCCAGCTATATTCATCTATGAAAGAAGAAGAAACCAATGAATTAATCAAACTTCAAGCATGCTTAAAAGACATTCTTACCCTAGATGACTTAGTATTGGCCTCAAGTAACATTGTAAGAAATCTCAGATTCATCTTTCACCAGGATATCTCCTTTACTTCATACATCAAATAAATATCTAGAACTGCCTTTTTCCACCTGAGAAACATTATTAAAATTAGAAGCATCCTGTCCCAAAGTGATGCTGAAAAACTAGTCCATGCATTTGTTACTTCCATACTGGACTAATTCTTTATTAATAGTTTGTTCCAATAACTCCTTAAAAAGCCCCTCCAGTTAATCCAAAATGCTGCAGCTAGAGTTCTGACTGGAATTAGTAAGAAAGATCATATTTCTCCTACCTTAGCTTTTCTCCACTGGCTCCCTGTAAAATCCAAAATTGAATTTAGAATTCTTATATATGTGTGTGTGTGTATATATATATGTATGTATATGTATATATATATATATATATATATGTGTGTGTGTGTGTGTGTGTGTGTATATATATATATATATATATATATATGTGTGTGTGTGTATATATATATATATATATATATATATATATATATATATATATGTGTGTGTGTGTATATACACACACATATATCTGCTTCCTCTGCTTCCAGTCATATATATGTGTGTGTGTGTGTGTGTATATATATATATATATATATATATATATATATATATATATATATATATATATATACACACACATATATATATATACACACACACACACACACACACACACACACACACACACACACACATATATATATATATATATATATATATATATATATATATATATATATATATATATATATATATATATATATATATATATACACACACACACACACACACACACACACAATATAGTAATCCCACAATTAGTGAAATGGAGATAACCTGAGTGCAGTGAATGCATCTCAAGTGATTACTGTATAAAGAAACTTGTGTCTGGAAGGTCCAGTCACTGGTTATTCAGTATTCCTGGCTACCATTACACCATGAAGACAAAAGAACACTCCCAGCAACTCAGAACAGGTCATTGAAAAGCATAAGTCAGGGAATGGATACAATAAAATCTCCAGGGCACTGAATATCCCCCAGAGTTAAGTGAAATCCATCATCAAGAAATAATAGGAATATGGTACATGTCTAAATCTGCCTAGAACAGGCCGTCCATACAAACTGAGCGACCGTGCAAGAAGGAGATTAGTGAGAGAGGCCACTAACACACCGATGACTACTTTGAGGAGGTTTCAGCAACTGAGATAACAGAGACTGTACATACAATTGTTGCCCCGGTTCTTCACCAGTCAAAGCTTTATCGGAGAGTGGCAAGGAGAAAGCCACCGTTGAAGAAAACTCATGTTAAATTACAAATTGTTTTCGCCAATAGGCATGTGAAGGACTCCATGATCCACTGGAAAGGGTTATTTGCTCTGATGAGACCAAAATGGTGCTTTCTGGCCATCAGACAAGACACTGTGTTTCACGCACACCAAACACTGCACATAACCACAAACACACTATCCCAACTGTGAAACACAGTGGTGGCAGCATCATGCTGTATTGATAATTCTTGGCAGCTGGCCCTGGAAGGCTTGTAATGTCATGAATTAAGGAGGGGGACGAGGCAGGAATGCGATAAAGACAGGATTTATTGGATAAACTACAAAACAGGGAAACTAAGGGGGGTGTCAACAGACACTACAAAAACAGGCCGGGAAAACACAGATACAAAGTGACAACGTAAAACAACCAAAATGGTGGAAAACAAAGTAACAAATCAAGAACCCAAAGTACAAACCAAAACCACTGCACGATGGCAGGAAAACACTCAAATGGGAAACAGGTAACAAAAGTCCAAAAGTTCAGAGGGGGGAAGAATGAAATCCAGGGAGGGAACAAAGTCCAGAGACTCCAGGGCAAGCAGACAGGGCTGAGGAGGATCAGCAGGAGCAGGAGCAGGAGCAGGCAGGGTCTGGGAACAGGCAGGGAACACAGGTCGGAGACAGGTGGGGAACGACAACGATCTGACAGAGGAGAAAGGGCTGAGGAGAGCTTATGTAGCCTGAGGGGAACACAGGTGAGTCCAAAATGCAGCTGATTGCTGGAAGCAGAGGGAGAGAAGTGGCTGGTGGGCGGAGTCCAGAGGGAGATCGAGGGAGGAAAACCAAGGCCGGCCGGGGCCAGGCCAAAACCATGACATGTTAAGGTAGAGAGTAAGATGAATGCGGCAAAAAATAGGACAATCCTGGAGGTCAATATTGTTTTTTTTGGTTCAAGGTATTAATATGACCTAAATAAAGAGTTACAAAGTCCCGTGTAATTTGAAAATTGAAGACAGGGTTCAGAACATTGTGGATGTCTCTCCAGTATCCACTTAGCTTAGGGCAGTCCCAAAACACATGGAAATGATTTGCTTTCAAGGGACCCGCACTTCCTCCAGCACTCCGAAAGTGATGTTTCTGTCACTGTTTCGGCCTGGCACCCGGCCAGCCTTGAATTGTCCCCTCTCCCTTTCCCTCTGGACTCCGCCCACCAGCCACTTCTCTCCCTCTGCTTCCAGTCACTAATTGCACATTGGCCTCACCTGTGTCCCCCTCTTTCTACAAAAACTCTCCTCAGTCCTTTCCCCCCATCGTCGTCATTTACCTGCTCTCTCCCAACCTGCTCTCTCCCAACCTGCTCTCTCCCATCCTGCTCTCTCCCATCCTGCTCTCTCCCATCCTGCTCTCTCCCATCCTGCTCTCTCCCATCCTGCTCTCTCCCATCCTGCTCTCTCCCATCCTGCTCTCTCCCATCCTGCTCTCTCCCATCCTGCTCTCTCCCATCCTGCTCTCTCTCATCCTGCTCTCAGGCCTGCTCCTGCTAGTCCTTCTCATCACTGTTTGCCTCCCCCCTGAATCCTCTGGACTTTGCCCCTCCTCTGAACTTTGGACATTTGTTGCCTGTTTTCAGTGAGTTGTTTTCCTGCCATTGAGCAGTGGTTTTCTTTTGTACTTTGGTTTCTTGGTTGTTACTTTGTTCCCCGCCTTATTGGTAGTTTTATGTTGTCACTTTGTCTTCATGTTTCTTGCCTCCTTTTGTAGTGTCTGTTGACACCCCCCTTAGATCCCTGTTTTTGTAGTTTTCTCTAATAATGTTCTGGATTGGCTTTAGTGCTACAGGTCTGCTGGGGGACCTCTGACTGATACACTGAGCTCCTCTCCTACCTCCTCTATCCATTCAAATGCCACCATTGCATGTCATTAACTTTGTGTCTTCTCTCTCCCTTAGTTGTGTTTCCTCCTCTCTGTCTCCCTCTCTCTCTATATTTTTCTATAGGTATTCTCGGCCTGGAGCTGTATATCTCCAGAATCCAGTTGACCTTCCCAATGTTCTTGCTGCTTGTTGTTGTTGTTGTTGTTGTTGTTGTTGTTTTTATCTCTCTCCTCCACTCACCACAGCCGGTCGAGGCAGATGGCGCCCACCATAAGCCTGGTTCTGCAGGAGGTTTTTTACGTTAAAAGAGTTTTTCTTCTCCACTGTTGCCTAACGCTTGCTCAAATGGGATTGTTGCATGTTCTATATCACTTTTTTATATATAATTATACTCTGTAAGGTCTTAAACCTTACACTGTAAAGTGCCTTGACATGACTTCTGTTGTGAACTGGCGCTAAACAAACTAAATTGAATTGAACTGAATTGGATGATTCACAACCAATCCCCCGCAACCTGACAGAGCTTGAGCAATTTTGCAAAGAAGAATGAGACAAAATTCCATTGTCCAGATGTGCAAGCTTAATTGAGACCTATCCACACAGACTCCATGCTGTGATTGCAGCCAAAGGTGCCTCTACTAAATACTGACCTAAAGGGGGTAAATATTAAGGCAAGCACTGATATCACCCTATATATTTCTATTTAATTGACATTACTTAGAAGAAGCCTTTGACATAAATGAGGTATTTCTTAGATTTTGTCAAAGTTGCCAGCTTTTAGTGATTATGACTGACATGCTGTCAGCACTTTAGATTGAACTTCATGCATGAGATGCAATAGCTACAGTTACCTACTGTAGGTGTGCATTGTAGCCCTGTGAACATAGCATTATAAACAAAGATTTTATGAAATTATGCAAGTTTCTTCTCTTTCATTAAGTCCACCTCTATAACGGCAATGCCACAACACTGACCCCACTCAACTCTGCAAACCTGCACAGGTCTTCAAAGTATTTAAAAGGAACTTCAGAAATTTAACCTTATTTCAGTCCAGTGACCTTTTGCTGGAGTGGTCACAGATTAAATCCATTCCTGCAAGAGTTTGTGTCCTGAATTGAAATGTGTAACCATGTTGGAGCAACAGCTTCTATTACACCTCCTCTGTTCCTGTGAAAGGTCAGCTTACTTCCACTTTGTTTCTTCTCACCACGCCACTTGATCACACTCAAGTTCATATTCATGATGACTCAAAAAAGTGTATGCAGACTAACAAAACATAAAATCTTTGAGCAGGAGATTATGTGCAAACTGAGAAACTGCTCAAGGCTGTAAAACATTAGGTTTCCGAATCCAGGCCCTGATTCATCACTCTAAACTATCTCTATGTGCAAAGATACAAACAAACCTTTTTCTTTTTTTTAATTTCATTGTTGTTAGCTTTGTAGCCCAGAGCAGGAATGGATACATTTTATTTAAATAATGTAAGAGAAAATGTTTTCACTTCCAATTCACTTTATTTATAGTGCCAAATCACAACAAAATCATCTCAAGGTGTCCCACATAGTAAGGTTAGGACCTTACAGATTGTTTATGTATGACTAAAACCAGTAGATGTCAGATTACCTTTCCATCAGCCAATAATATGATCCAGCCTACCTCCTTTGCTTTCTCAGTAGTTATTGTATTTTTTGTTTGTTTTTTAGTATGGTGTTAGAATAACAGTACAGAGAATTATCCTTTTACATTTGTATCTCATAAAACTGCATAACTTAAAGTGACTCTTGTGAAGCATGTCTTTACCCTTGTGGGATAATGCACCTGGCTTTTATCTTAGGGAGTCAGATAGGATGTTTCGGCACAGAATTCACTTCGAGATGGAAACCAACTGCAACTTGCCTCTGTCAGCTGCTGTGCTGAGGACTGCATGTTCCCTTGCGCAACAGAAAATTAATTACTAGCTTATTAAATCTCATCTGTGATCCTGAGAAGTTTGTTTCAAGACGTAAAACATATGGTTTTAGAGTGACTTTGTAACCTGGGTTTAGAAAGGTGCTATATAAAAAAAACTTCATGACTGATCTGACTGACTCATGTTAGCAAAGCTCAAAGTGCATTCAAGATTTAAAAAAAAAAACTTTATTAATCCCAGAGGGAAATTGTTTTGCCTAGTTACAGTTATCAGCACAGACAGAAAGAAAGGGAACCACAACCAGGAAAGATACACACCAACACAAATACACAATAACATCAATACAGAGTACTCAATATACTGTATATATAGAATATTTGAGATAAATGAAATGGGTCAATAATTATAGTCTAGGTTGGAATGACAGTAATTATAGGATAGAAATTGCCAGTTTCTTACAGAGGGGGGAGGAATTGTAAAGATTGATGGCCACAGGTGGAAAGGACCTTCTGTGGCGCTCTGTGGAGAACTTAATGTTAATCAGTCTTTGGCTGAACGTGCTCCTCTGTCCAGCCAACACACTGTGTAGTGGGTGGAAGGGATTGTCCAGGATTGAGAGGAGTTTGGACAGCATCCTCCTCTAAGCTACAACATGTAGAGGCTTCAGCTCAACCCCCAGAACAGAGCCAGACCTCCGGATCAGTTTGAAGTGTCAGTTTTATCTTATGAGAGCCAAGCTTTTTTATTTCATAAGTAATAAGAGTAGCTAAACATTCAAAGAACTACCCTTACTCCTATTTCAATGAACCCAGATGTCTGCTCAGTTAGCCAGAGTTTAGCAGTTGTTTTAGCACTTAGTGAGTGGTGGCTGCAGGACTGGCTCAAACAGCATCTGTGCACTTGAAAACAGAGAGGTAAGTGAAGCTTGGAAACAGGGAGAGTGTAATTAAACAGGAAGCGCTATACCTGGTGGGGAGGAAGGAGAGATCTCTGACCATTTGTCTACATTCAATTTAATTAAATTCGATTCAGTGTTTTTGCTGCTTGTTGTTGTTGTTTGTTGTCTACTGTTCTTTTCTCTCTGCTCTTTCCACTTACCCAACTGGTCGAGGCAGATGGCCGCCCACCATGAGCCTGGTTCTGCTGGAGGTTTCTTCCTCTAAAGGGAGTTTTTCCTCTCTACTTTTGCCTAGAGCTTGCTCAAATGGGATTGTTGGTTGTTTCCTATGTAATTGTCTATACAATTATACTCTGCAAGGCCTTGAACCTTACACTGTAAAGTGCCTTGAGATGACTTCTTAGGTTGATATTTGGCACTATACAAATAAGCATATTTTTCTATGAAGAAATACGATCTCTCTTGCTAATTCCAGTCTGACTTTGACTGTAGCATTTTGAATTAAGTGGAGGCTTTTTAAGCTGTTATTGGGATATACTATTAATAGTTAATTACAATAGTCAGGTCTGGAAGTAATAAATGCATGGACTAGTTGTTCACCATCACTTTGGGATAGGATGCTCCTAATTTTAGCAATATTCCTCCAGTGGCAGAAGGCAGTTCTAGAGATTTATTTTATGTACAGTATAATGTAAAGGAGATGGTCAAACATAACTAAGATTCCTCAAAGCATTACTTAAGGCCAGTGTTATGTCATCTACAGTAAGAATATGATTGGACATCATGTCTTTGAGGTTTTTTGGACCAAACTAAATAACCTCTCTCTTTAGAGAGTTTAGAGGACATCCAGGCTAGAGGACATCCAGGCTTTTGTCTTTTAAACATGCTTGAAGTTTGATTAATTGATTAGTTTCTTTTGGTCTAGAAATGGAAATTTATATAGTGTTTCCTAATAATATTGCCCAAGGGGTACATATATATATAGAGTGAAAATTATCAGCCCAAGCACAGAACCCTGTGGAACTCTGTAGCTAACTTGTGTGTGCATGGTAGACTCATTAACATGCACAAACTGGAAACTATCTGTTAGATACAGGGCAGATTAGATGTTGGTCTATAATTAGCTAAAACCCCAGAGTCAAGAGTAGACTTTTTGAGTAGAGGTTTGAATACAGTAACTTAAAAAGATAGATTAGATGGTCAAGAGTCAAGGTCATAGTTATCATGGTCAACGTGCCCTCATGTATGTCCCATTTTTTTCAGTGCTTTATCTCAGAAATGCCTGGATGGAGTTTCATAATATCTGGTAAAAACTTACACTTGGACTCATGTATAAACTTATTAGAATATTAGTCTGGACAACTAAATTATGACTTCACAATTTGGAGGTGCATCCACAGTGTGGTAATTCTATATTTAGTCTTATCAAAAGTTTTATGTGATTATGTATGTCAGCTAAACATTTTTAGTCACTAAAACATTTGATGTGAATTATTTTTTGTTGTAAGAAGTTATCTATGACCTGATGCTGTGTTATTTTAGCATCTAAGAAATTATAAATCAACCATGATATAAGTTTATTGTTGTTAACACAAATCCTAAAAATTACAGTGACACATTGCATTGAATTAAAAACCAGAATAATATCTGAAAGGAGGGTACCCAGAATACTCCAACATAATGATCATAAAACACAAGATACTTGTGTCAGTGTATTAACTCTTTTGATTCAAACAATATCTCATAAATCTATGAGATAGATCAGATAGATCGTAGATCAGTTAATTACCATCAACATGACCCCATCCGATGGGGTCTAAAAGACATGTTGATGGTAATTAACTGATCTACGGGAAAGAAGCAGTCTAAGTACGAGTGAGGTCTGACAAAGGAATCTAGAGCTGTTGTACATGCAAGACCATCCATGCCAGTTGCAGGGAGGATGCAATAATTTTTTTCTCTAATAGTTAGAATTCTATCTTGTGTCTTTGTAGATTTAGAGAAGGCGTATGACAGGGTGCCGAGGGAGGAGCTGTGGTACTGTATGAGGTCGTCGGGAGTGACAGAGAAGTACGTCAGACTAGTTCAGGACATGTATGAGAGAAGTATGACGGTGGTGAGATGTGCTGTAGGTCAGACAGAGGAGTTCAAGGTGGAGGTGGGACTACACCAAGGATCAGCTTTGAGTCCCTTCTTGTTTGCTATGTTGATGGACAGGCTGACAGATGAGGTCAGACAGGAATCACCCTGGACAATGATGTTTGCGGATGACATTGTGATTTGCAGTGAGAGTAGAGAGCAGGTAGAGGAACAGCTGGAGAGGTGGAGGTTTGCTCTGGAAAGAAGAGGCATGAAGGTCAGTCGTAGTAAGACAGAATACATGTGTCTGAACGAGAGGGATCCAGGTAGAAGCGTTAGGTTACAGGGGGCTGAGGTGAAGAAGGTACAGGAGTTTAAGTACTTGGGTCAACAGTTCAGTGTGATGGAGAGTGTGGAAAAGAGGTGAAGAGGCGAGTGCAGGCAGGTTGGAGCGGGTGGAGGAAAGTGTCAGGAGTGTTGTGTGACAAAAGAGTGTCAGCAAGACTCAAAGGAAAGGTGTACAAGACAGTGGTGAGACCAGCTCTGCTCTATGGGTTAGAGACGGTAGCAGTGAGACAGAGACAAGAGGCTGAGATGGAGGTAGCAGAGATGAAGATGTTAAGGTTCTCCTTAGGAGTGACCAGGTTAGACAGAATAAGGAACGAGTACATCAGAGGGACGGCTCACGTTGCCTGTGTTAGCGACAAAGTCAGAGAGGCCAGACTGAGATGGTTTGGACATGTTCAGAGGAGGGATAGTGAGTATATTGGTAGAAGGATGTTGGAGATGGAGCTGCCAGGCAGGAGGGCAAGAGGACGACCAAAGAGGAGATATATGGATGTCTTAACAGAGGACATGAGGTTGGCTAGTGTTAGGGTAGAAGATGCCCATGATAGAGTTAGGTGGAGAAGGATGATTCGCTGTGGCGACCCCTGATGGGAAAAGCCGAAAGAGAAGAAGAAGAAGTTAGAATTCTATCTGTAAAAAAAATCATGAAATCATTGCTGCTAAGAGTTAAGGGGATACTAGGCTCAACAGAGCTATGACTCTTTGTCAGCCGGGCTACAGTACTGAAAAAAAGCCTGGGGTTGTTCTTATGTGCCTCTATTAATGATAAATAGTTTTTTATATATTATTACTGTCTTTTCACGCTAGGCAAGATTGTTCTAAATTAGTAGAACACCACCTTCTTTCCAGATTATGTGATGTCTGCTTTAAGTTTGTGAATTGTACCATGCTGCTAGCATCCTCTGATTCACTAGCTTCTTTTTTAGAGGAGCAATATAATATATATTGAGTATTGTTCGGAGTGAGGCTGCAGTAATATCAACCAAGATCAATCAAGGTAAAAACTATTAAATGATCAATTTCAACACTGTATGACAAAACAAGATCATGGGTGTGATTAAAACAGTGAGTGGATTTATTTACATACTGGGTAAAACCAATGGAGTCTAATAGTGAATTAAATGCAGAGGCAGTTATTATCAACATTTACTTAGATATTAAAGTCACCCAATTTAGTGACATTATCTGCACTAAGAACTAAATCAGATATAAAGTCTAATTATTCCACAGGACTTACTCAGGAGTCCCAGACTTTCCTGTGCATGGTTTCAGGTCCCGTAGTCTAAACACTGCAGAAGATGTTGGGCTCCAGCTCGAAGAACCTATTCCTGTCACTGCAGCGACAGGAACAGGAACTAGAGCAGCATTGGATGGTGTCATTGGGTCAGGTAAGGTGTACTCTTTCTCCAGTATGTCCGAATAATCCCCATAACCAACAAAACTAGGACAAAGGGGAAGTTTGGCGAAACCATTGGCGGAATGAGACTATTCCATGGTTGTGATGTAGCCAGATTATTCTGTTACAAACTGACTCATGGGACACAAGTTTAACAAGCAAAAAATTATTTTATTACAACCCAGTCTCAAAAAAAAAACACAGGACACAGGACAAGGACACTGACTAGATACAAAAACAAAGTGGCAACTTAAGTGACCTCAAACACGGTGGAAAACAAAGTAGCAAACAAAGTGGTAACACAAACCAGAAAAACAAAGTACCAACAAAATATCACTGCAAACAGGCAGGCGACCAATTCACATAAGCAGGGGAACAAAGTCTGATAAACAAAGGCAAGGTCCAGGGTGTAACAAAAGTTCAAGACGTGACAGGGGCAGGAAAATGGCTGGAGAGTGATGATTCCATGTAACAATCTGGCAGTGGAACAGAGGGGAGCTATAAAGCAAAAGGTGAACACAGGTGAAACTGATCCGTAATTAGGGCACAGGAGAGTGGAGAGTGGATTAGTCCAAACATGGGCATAACAGGAAGTGGCTGGGGAGCAGAGCCACAGGAGCAGGACCGGGTGAAAACGAGAATAAGACAGAGAAACAAACCAACTGGGCTGGGATGAGGCAGGAATCGTTTTCTTTGGCAGGATGACCCCCACTTCCTCCAATAGACTGATGAACTCTCACATCCACAAATTGACGAATGGGTCTGGCTCAAGTTTCATTCTTGTGTATCTAAGATAGCCGCCACAGGTATTCCACAGGTATTGTATATAGTTTTAAATTAAATTAGCAGCATTCACAGTTTGAATGGCCCATAGAAGTCTGATTGTTCTGCTTTTTAGGCTCCTGTATCTCCTTCCAGAGGGCAGGAGGGCAAACAGTTAATGGCCAGAGTACATGTTATCCTTTGGGATGTTGCTGGCTTTGCTGAGACATCTTGAACAGGCAATATCAACCAGAGAAGGCAACGGGCATCTGATGATTTTTGCAGTTTTGCAGTAATGCAGCCAACATTCCACACGATGCTGCAGTAAGTAAAAATACACTCACTTGGTGCTGTGATTTTTTGAATACTGCTGTGGTGTTTTCTGTCCAGAAGAGGTCCTTAGAAATGGTGGTTCCCAGGAACTTAAAGTTGGACACCCACTCCACCACATCCCTGTTGACGTAAATTGGGAAAGGGTCAATTCTGTTCCTCCACCATTTCTTTTGTCTTTTTGTTGTTGAGGGACAAGTTGTTGTCTATGCACCACCTGGTCTATACCATCACTATCACATCACCTGTACCCTGACTTGTCTTCTCAAGGTATTAAGCTCTCCACAGTGGTACTTTACTAGGGTTTACTGTCCTTAACATACATCTTTCCTGGTGTTACTCTAAGGTGAGAGTGTTGGGTGTCGTGGGCGGTGGAGGCAGTGTGGTTGTTTGTAAAGTGGTTGTCTCAATTCAGGCAAAGGAAAGTTCAGTTCCTCTGTCAGCTCTGATCTGACATTCACAGTCACAGGGGATCTGTCTTTGTAGTTAGTAAAATGCTACTGTCATACCTGCCATAGGTTGTTCTGTAAGTTGTCTTCTATTTCCTTCTTCCTTAGCAGCCTTAATGCCCCCCCCAGGTTAGCCCTTACCACACTGTACTGGGCCTTGTCCCCGGATCTGAATGCCGAGTTTTGTACTTTTAAAAGGGACTGTACTTCCTTTTTCATCCAGGGCTTTGGTTGGGATAAACTCTGATCTACAGTCCTAAAGTTGAGCAAGTGCATCTGTTGGCCAGGTTTTTATAGTCTTTATTTCTGGCTTGGTCAGTCATTCAGCAGAGTGTATGCTGGGATTAAGTGAGTGAGGCCAAGACAGGTGCAGATGTGGTTGGGGAACTACTTTGTATGCATGCTTTAAGTTAGAATATACACAATCAAGTGTATTTGTTTGCCTGGTGGCACAGTGTACATACTGTACAAATTTGGGGAGCACTGTTATGGTCTTGATCCAGGACAATCCCTCCCACCTACTACACAGTGTGCTGCCTGGACAGAGGTGCACGTTCAGCCTGAGACTGATCAACATCTCTCTCTCAGTGCTCTACAGAGTGCCACAGGTGATCCTTTCTGCCTGTGGGCATCAAACATTACAACTCCTCTCTCCTCTGTAAGGGGGGACAATCATATTAATGACCACTCCACTCTGGTCTATTATTATTGACCTATTTTATCCATACTTGGATGTTCTGTGTAAATATTTAGATTCTTGTACTGATGTTATTTTGTATTTGTGTTAGTGAGAATCCCATGGTCAGCTGCCCACATTCAGTGATACCAGTTACTGCTGATTCCACTCTACAAAAAGGCTGAGGTGAGGTGTCAGAGGAATGTAAGAGGAGGATGGCTGATGTTGTTTTGCAGGATGAGGACATCTTTTTACGCCACCCTCTTGACTGTGGGAAGGCAATAGGCTTTGTACATCCCGATACACTTCTCAGACAAAAGACCATTCAGGCTCCCTTACAAAAGTGTGACCCCTGGACAGTACCAAAAACTGCACCAGGTGCTGAATGAGATGGAGGATAAAGAAATAACCAGAAAGTTGACTAGTGAATATGCATCACCATTGGTACCTTGTGTAGAAGAAAAACGACCTTCAGCTATGTACAGGTTTTCACAGTTTTCACAGAAAACTCTGGATGCTCCTGTCCCTCACCAGGCACACTGTCTGGTGGTGGAGGCAACTGTCTTTTCAGCATGATGGATTTGATGTCTTTGTTCTACAACATGCCACTTCACAAAAAAGACTAGAAGTACTCAGACTTTACCACCCCTATGGGCCTGTTTCTATTTTCTATTCAATTCAGTTTATTTGTTTCAAAATCACAACAAATGTTCAGTACAACCACCTCCCACAAGGCCTCGGTAAGTCCAGAAAGGTTTTCCCCAGACAAGATACTCATTGCCAGGTTCAAGGCAGGTAGCTGAGGTACTTTAGAGTCTGACAATTTTATCAGGAGTGTCTACACCTCTCCAGAGGTTCAGAATATTCTGGTAAATGACTTAAAAGTCATGACATAAATCTTTTGCAGATGCATAAACAGTTTCAGTATCACTATCTAAACATTTACTTAAATGCCTAATAAAGTTGTTTTCTAATTATTAATTTTCATTTTTTAATTAGAACTGGTGATTTAGATGGACTAAATGAGAACCTGCAATGATTTCTTTGTTCACATATATAAAAAGTATTTTGGTTATTTGTTATTGCATATAGTGTTGAGTATGTGCAAAAAAAACGCAAAACACACATATGAATACATAGATTAAAGGTGTTTTGATGTAATTTCGGCCAGTGTGCAGTAGATGGCACTCAAAATGTAATTTTTAAAGTGTTGAGCCACTAGAGGGTGCACATACTGTATTTCATAGTGAACACAGTTTACTTGCAGTAAATAGATTATATAATACTTATGTTTGTTGTATTGGTTCAGACAGGTGTTTATACAGCTTTGTTATAGTTTAGGCTGGAGTTTGCTTAAAGCAGGACCAACACATTGAGGTGTTCCTGTTTTTTTAGGCACACATCAGTATAACATTCTGGAAGGTCAGTCCAGCTGTAACTTATAGATGGTTTGAAATTACTCTTGCATTAGTAAATAACAAACCAAAACTGGCTGTGTAGAGTAACTGTCAGCACACAAATCTGAAGCCTGCTGGCTTTTATAACAGATTTAAATTAGTCACTTTCATGAGGCTGTTGATGAAAGTGATTCCTAATAAAAAAACACATCTATGCTGCAACCAAACACAAAGCTTCACACTAGCATTAACTAATATAAACACATTTTACCTAAACTGCTGAATTGTACATTTGCTGACTGCAAAGGTTAGAAAAACAAAACATAATAAATAAATGTGATTCAGTGATAGATTATGAGATTGATATCTCAGTGATTGATATATTTAGTAGAAATGTCAACAATGAGTGAATAAATTCACTTTTATTGGTTAGAAGAAGCCTATCTACAAATTTAGGAATGTAGTGTAGGATAGAAGTTTGTTCATTATTTAAAAATAGAGACAGTCAGGACAAAGCATCCCTGTCTCCTCCCAGCACACCACCTACCCCCACCTCTGAATACCACTGTTTCCCTTGTCAGTCTGATTTCAGTAGGGATGGCGGTGAACCAGACAGTGTAATTATCAGTCAGCTACTGAGATGTTATTGTGTGATTGATATTAAAAGAAACTGAGATTAGAAGATCGGAAAAATTTTAAAAGTCTAGTCAGATTTTCAAATATGGACAAATAGCCCCATATAAATACATTTACTAATATCATTTATTATATATATTTTTTCATATTGTAAATATGTTTGACTCTCCTTTTTGCTCAGCATGGTTATTGTGCTCTAAATCTTCCTGATATTTTCTATTCTTAGTGAGTTTATGTAGAGAGAGGAGGTTAAATAATAATAGGCTTCTTTTTTGTGTGTGTAGGCGGGATCTCTGGCTTCTCTCTCTGGGCTTTTCTTTTGTCTCTCTTTCTCCATGTTTGCCTGTGTTGGTATTGGTTTTCCTGTTCAAGGAGGGGTTCCAGCCAGCAGACATGTCTCATTGGCTCACGCATTCTCTCTGTGACTGTAATGAAAAGAGAGATTGAGCAGTGCGGTGACGTCGCCCCCCTCTACCCACTGACTTTTGTCCTCTCTCTGCCTCTTTCTCTCCATGCTTTCATCTTCTCGGCTCTGTGGCTGACGGTGGATGGGTGGTCATGTGATGTTATAATACCCAGGGATTTTCTGCCGGGCATGCTTGGTAGCCTCTCTCCAGCCATCCCTATCTGTGGATAGGTTGTCTGTTCTTGTTCTGCATCCAGCTGCTTGCTCAGTGCCCTTTCCTGGAGGATCTTATGTTAGCTGGTAGTGTCGTTTACTATGGCTCTGACTGAGGGCTGGACGGTGTGTTAGAACTGTCTTGACACACACACACACATAAATACACACACAAACAGATATACTGGAATTCATGTGCATTGGTAAGAGACGGCAGCAGGGACGTGGCAGCATTTGGATATGTCTGGTAAGTGACATGCTTGACTAGTTATCATTGCTGTTGAGCTTATGCAGCTTAGGTCTTATACTATATTGTGTTTAGATTTCCCCTGATAATTATGCATTGCACTCTAAAATATACACTGAATGATTGCTCCAGTTTGTGTGTGTGTGTGCAGGCGTCTGTGTGTGTGCCATGAATAAATGAATCTTTTCACTGCTTCAACCGCTGCTCTAATGAACCCTTTCAGTCTGCTTTGACACCGTTATTTCAATTAGTCAGTTATTGATTAAATGATGATTTGTTTTGGCTGATTTTTGTGCATTGATTATGGATTTTTATGTCTTTTATTTCACATTCTAGAATGTAGGGTAAGGTTATACGATTATTTACTATCTATAGTTTGTTTATTTGTATATATTTCTGCTTCAATGGACAGACAGTAAGCAGAAGGCCACTTCATCAACATTGTCATCATCATCGTCAAGCCAATAGAGAGAAGCTAATGTATGAGAAATATGATCTCTCTAACTAATTCGAGTACAGAGTCAGTCTAGTCTAGAAGTAACAAATGCATGGATTTATTTTTCAGAATAACTCTTAAAGTGATTCTTAAAAATTAGCCCATGCATTTGGATAGCTCTACTTCCCTTTCCACATCTGGACACTCTAGGAACAAGAAGTAGACATCTACTCTGAGAACAAAGTATTCTTCTGGGTAAATATGGAAATATAAGGTCTTAGATATGATGGAGCTGTGCTTTATATGTGAAAAGAAGTGTTTTAAACTCAATTCTGGATTTTACAGGGAGCTAATGGAAAGCTAATGTAGGAGAAATATGATCCCTCTTGCTAATTCTACTCAGAACTCCGGCTGCAGCATTTTGGATTAACTGGAGTCTTTTAAGCAGTTATTGGGACATCCTATTAATAGTGAAATACAATAGTGTAGAATAGAAGTCATAAATGTAGGAACTAGTTTTTCAGCATCACTTTGAGACAGGATGCTCCTAATTTTACCAATATTTCTCAGGTGGGAAAAGGCAGTTCTAAAGATATATTTTATGTATGATGTAAAGGAGATATCCTGGTTAAAGATAAATCAAAGATTCTTTACAGTATTACTTAAGGCCAATGTTATGTCGTCTAAGGTAATAATATGATTACACATAGTGTCTCTGAGGTTTGTCTGAATTTAGGAGGAGAAATTAAAATAGGACATCCAGGCCCTTATGTCTTTTAAACATGCTTGAAGTTTAATTAATGGATTAGTTTCTTCTGGTTTCATAGATACATATAGCTGGTTATCATCTGCATTGCAATGGAAATGTATAGAATCTTTACTAATAATATTGTCTAAGGGGGACATATGTAGAGTGAAAAGAATTGGTCCAAGCACAGAACCTTGTAGATCTCCGTAGCTAACAGTGAAATTGAATTAAATTGTTTGGAATAGAGGAATTTATTACTAATAAAGTATTGCCATATCATCATAAGTGATTTATAGAAGACATGAAAAGATTCTCATGTTTACAAATGTGAGTTGAACTGTAGTACATTCACCAATCAGATAGTTGTAATTACATTACAATTGTGAGATCCAGTGCATGGATATTGAATCATATCAGCTTTAAATGGCATTGGACTGAATCTTGGCAAATTGATCTATGCCACTTTTATGTCAGAAGGAATCATATGAAAAAGATAGATTTTTAACAATTTTGCTCAAATTTAATGCTGGCTGGATTTGATTTAGTCATATTCTACACATAACAGTGTATTTCTGACAATATATAAATATACATTATATCTGAAACTGACTTTGTTAACAATACAGACAGATTAAATTTGGCAAACATGAGCTTCTTTGCATACATGCATACAGTTGTTTTTTTCTTTACCGATTAAGTACAAGTACACAAACACACACATACAGAAACAAACTGAGATTCTCCTGTGAACATGTCTGCCTGTCATTTGGCTGAGTGCTGTGGGGAATGCCACATGGCAGCATTAAGCTAATCCCAGCCAATTCCTCTCCAATCCTCCCAGCAGGGTTGATCAGAGGCAAAGCAGGATGAGAAGCTTTGATTCAAGCCTTCAGCCCCACTGTGTAATTGGTGTGTCGTGTGTGCAGGCATACATCCGTAACTTATGTGTTAATAGGAAGAGTGAAATGATGAAAATGCAACCTGAGAGAGATTTAGAATGGGTCTGTGCGTGTGTGTTTGTATGTGTGTGTATGTGTGTACATGTCTTTATGTGATCGTCTGGACATTTGAAACAGCTCCCAGAGAGCTGTCTGATGGTTTAGACTTGGTTTTCAGGTTAGACTCAGATTTAGGTTAGGGTTAGGAATGAGGCTTAAACATTTAGCTATGATGGTAAAGGTTGGGGGAATAGTTTTTGTGAAGGGAGAGCATCCAAGAAACTGCTTTTTGTGTTAAATACATCTTAAATATACACGGCCATCATAGGTTTGCAAAAAGACTTTTTTATAACAAAATCAAAGGTAGTAGTTTTAGGACATTTTTGAGAGAAAAATAAAAATCTGGCAAAATGACCAACATTATTTAAAAAACAAACAAAAAATGCTTGAGTTGAATATTTAGCTTCCTCAGAGTTTCATAAATGTACTTCTCAGTTAACGCTAAATTAAAGATCCAATTACTACTGTATTTGTAAAGTCTAATTATTAATATAGCAGTAGGTTTTAATTCAGTGTGTTTGTGTTGCACCCAGTGTCCTTATATTGTGTCTGGGGAAACATTTGGTTTGGATTAAGTGTACACTTCAGTGTGTGTGTGTGTGTCACTTTCACTGAATAGAATGAAGCTGTTTATTTAGAACACCGTAACTAATTTACCCTATAACCCTAAACTAATTTACT
Source organism: Anabas testudineus (assembly GCF_900324465.2). Lineage (NCBI taxonomy): Eukaryota > Metazoa > Chordata > Actinopteri > Anabantiformes > Anabantidae > Anabas > Anabas testudineus. The sequence continues at coordinate 3,052,392 of NC_046614.1, read as the reverse complement.
AAAACCCTAAACACTGTCCTGAAAAGTGTATGTGACATGTTTTGTTTTGTTACCTTGTTGCTTACAGCTACCCAAAACAACACCACACACACACACACACACACACACACACACACACACACCCCAACACACAAGCACACACCCTATCATTGCTACCATGGCAACAGCTATAATAATGCAGCAGCCCTCACGATGGACAAAGGAAATGTGAAGGAGGGGACAAAGGCAGAGAAATGGAGGGGTCCAGTTGATGAGGTGAACAGTGAGGAGATAAATGGGATGGGAGGTAATGTCTAGCGAGGCATAGAATGGGACAGATAAAAAGCAAGAGGGGAATGTGTGGATATATAGGTATAGTTGTGTGCATCACCACATTGTAGATGCTTGTTGTCTATTCAATAGTTCAGCTATGATGATAGCACCACTAGAACACTAGATTGATGTATATATCAGGTGGTATTTTGCACTTATATTCTGTAAAGAATTTTACATTGTCTCAATAACAATTAACAGAGACTGTGCAGTTGCTAGATTTATATGATTTTATCCTTTGTGACAGAGTGAAGAAGGCAGAGCAGGAACACCTTTGTGAGATATGTCTGACTGTTAGGGAGAATATTACTGAACTGGTCTTACTTCTGATTCGCAACCCCCACTGTATCATCTATATCCAAAAATAATTTCAGTATACGTTAATATACAATATTTTGTGCTCTTCCACATTTATTATATAGATGCATTCTGTTTTTACTTACATTTGTTAGGCAGGATTTGCACAGACATTTGCCCTGCATTAAGAGAAGACTGCTGGTGGACATGTACATGTACCAGTGAGACTTCCTTACTTTTGTGAGTAAGGAAGTCAAGGTAGAGGAACAGATTTTGCTTGGTTATTAGAACTCACAGTACAGTAGTTTGTAATACTATATAAAACAACATTTTGTGATCTTACTACTTCACAAAGTAGCTATTAAAATACTATCTACTGTACTGTGAATGTGTGTCAAAATCATATGAGTTGCAGGTGTTCAGCTGTGACAGATGGACACTACTGATACTGGGAAGAATCCTACAAAGAGACAAAGACTATTAACTAGTTAGGGATTGCCCCAAGTGCAAGGTAGGCAACTGGTTTCTTCACCATAACACCCTCCTTGCACATTTCTCATTTCTGGCTCTTTTCCATAATCTAAGCCAACATGTGTGGAAAATACAAAGAATTGTGAAGTAGTGATCAAGGCAGTAAATGTCAAGATCTTCACGAGTATTTTGATAAATCTATCCACGAATTCCATGTGGATCAATGCAAAGTGTTTGTTTCAAACTCCACAAGAAGCAACTAGAACTAGAGATGGATGCTGTACAACACCAATGCTATGGCAAAAGTAAGCCAGGACAACATGTCAGGAGGGAGAGATATTATCATCTCTACACTCTAAGATTTGGTACCAAGCCCCATGAAAAACAACTAATTGTAAGCTAAATAAAGGAGTAGCTGACCTGAGAGATGGTGGCTAAGATGCAAAGCTGAACCCTCTGTGGCTAATTACCAAGAGTCACTAAAATACCTTGTAAAAATCTACTAGTAGAGTTTATTGCAACAGTCCCTACTGCAACAATTACTGAGATCAACCAGGTGATGGGCCACGGCAACAGCGATCTGTGAGATGCTTGGCTAGAGACCTGGCATTAGTCGAGCCCCATTTGGCTTGAGGGAGGAAGCAGTTGAGACCCTGAGTATGGCCTGAAGATGTTCGTCAGTAAGTCTGGACCTGTACTTGGACTTATTGAAGTTCATGGTGGAGAAAAGCTTTTCGCACAAGGATGTGCTCCCAAAAAGGCAGATGGTCCGCTTGAACATCCGGGAAAGCTCAGGGAAGCCGGGGATCAATTCTCTCGATGCAAATAAAAAAACAATGACCCACAAATAACGGTGCGACCCTATAATTGGTCCGGGTTACCGGGGACTGTTATTGCAGATGGACATGTGTCGCTATGTAACTGCACACTACATTAGGCTGCATTGAGTTCCTTACTTTTCTTTTAACCCTTTGATTTATAATGTCCCGCTGGGCAGCAACTTAAAAAAACTTTTTTTGAAGTTTTGTGAACGCAGCGCGCTGGGACGAATGTCCGCATGTGCTTTATAGAGACGAGGCCGCTAGCCAGGCTGAAAACTCTCCATGGCAACGCTGCTGTCACTCATTGAGAAATGTTTCTCTGCTTGGATTAAGCAGCCCCCACCCCCGAGACCAACATACCCCACCATGATTGGTTGGTTCGTTAAGCTCCGCCCCAACACTGTAAAGTGCCAAAAACATCAAACTCCGGGCCGCACTAATATTAAACTTTCATATGAAGGCGGGGGCCACAAATTATCGGGCCGCAAGTTTGAGACCCCTGCTTTAGAGGAAAAAACCAGCAGAACCAGGCTCATGAACCATTTTTCACTAATAGTAATTACTTGTCACTTTAAAAACTGTTCTTTAAAACTGTGGAACTGTGCAATACAACTGGACCATGGTGCAATTGTGTGTGTGATGAGTGTTATATCTTTTTTATTCTTATTCTATTTATTTATTTTTTATTTTTTATTAGATTTTTTTAGATTGTTCCTGTACAATGCACATTCTCTGCTGCTGTAACATTGAAATTTTCCCACTGTGGGACGAATAAAGGTTTATCTTATCTTATCTTATCTTGTCTTATCATATCTTGGCTGCAGCATTTTGGATTAACTGGAGGCTTTTTAAGGATGTATTAGGACGTCCTATTAATAATGAATTACAAAGTCCAGTCTAGAAATAACAAATGCATGGACTAGTTTTTCAGCATCACTTTGGGACAGGATGCTCCTAATTTTAATAATGTTTCTCAGGTGAAAAAGGCAGTTCTAGAGACTTCTTTAAAGATAAAGATTTCTTACAGTATTATTTTAGGCCATATATAAACCATCTTTCCAGGCTAGGCAATATTCATCTAAATTGGTGGAACGCCACCTCCTTTCCAGCTTATGTGATGTCTACAGATTTGTGAATTGTGCCATGGAGCTAGCTTCCTGTAATTCACTAGCTTCTTTTTCAGAGGACCAACAGTATGGAGTATTGTTCCAAGTGAGGCTCTGGTGTTATCAACAGGATAGTCCAATTGTGCTGGAGTAACATTAGAATGACTGTCCTCCTCTGTGTTGGTACATGGCTCTGAAATAATAGATCAGTTCCTTAAATTTGTCAACAGCATTTTCACATAATCATCTACTGTAGTGAATTATTATTATTATTAAGTGAAGTAAAGTTTGGTACTGTAAATTCAAATTTTATTAAAAAATGGTCAGATAAAAGAGGGGTTTGGGGAAAAACTATTAAATGATCAATTTCAACACCGTATGTCAACACAAGATCAAGGATGTGATTAAAACAGTGAGTGGGTTTATTTACAATTTGGGTAAAACCAATGGAGTCTAATAGTGAATTAAATGCAGTGTTGAGGATGAGGTGTTGACGGTACACAATAACAAACATGACTGGTTTGGATCAGAGAGGCTAAGAGGCTTTCAAATTAATTTAAACTATGTTTAGGTCTTAAGTTGATTAATAAACTTGAGTGGAAGATTGAGTAGTAGCATAGAGGAAAGTTAGCCAGCTATCAGAAATGCAGAGAGGTGTGGAGAACAGGAAAAAATTGGTAGAAGTGCCAGGAGCAAAACTCCAGCTTCTAGTAGATAGAGCAGTCACCCGAGACTACAAGTCCAGATAGGCAAACTTGTGCAATGCCTTGACAAGAAAGCATACAGTATAACTCAGTGCCACACACAAGGATCCTGGAATGCTTAGAACTATACAGGAAAATGTACAGGACTCTAATCTACAGGACTCTCATCAAGAACTCAATGGGGCTGCGGAAAACCACCCTAGAGGCCAGCTTCAAACCATAATCTTAATCATATAGTTTTCTCAGATTTGCTAAATATATTTTGATCGAACTCTTGTTCTTGTGCTGTCAAATTTGCAGAGAGACAACGGAGCAGCTAGTCCTACAAATTATAATTAGAACACATTAATTAAAGAGAACATGAGCAATCTGCTTGTGGGCCTACACTGCCATCAACTGTCACACACACACACACACAGAAGATGGTTACTGTAATTATTTTAAATAAGAAAGAACATGTTCATCAATTCAATTTTATTTGTATAGTGCCAAATCACAACAGAAGTTATATTAAGGCAATATACGGTGCATGTTTAAGAGATTTCTTTTATGTATGAAGTAAAGGAGATATCCTGGTCAAAGATGACTAAGAGATTTCTCACAGTGTTGCTTGAAGCCAATACTAAGTCATCAAGGGTGCGGATGTGATTAGACATAGTGTCTCTGCGACTTTCAGGACCAAACAAAATGACCTATGTCTTATCTGAATTTAGGAGAAGGAAATTGGAGGACATCCACGCCTTTATGTCTTTTAAGCATGCTTGTTTGATTAATTGATTAGTTTCTTCTGGTTTCATAGATAATTATAGCTGGGTATCATCTGCATAGCAATGGGAATTGATAGAATGTTTCCTAATAATATTGCCTAAGGGGAACATATATAGAGTGAAAAAGCTGACTTTGTGCATGGAAGACTCATCATTAACATGCACAAACTGGAATCTATCTGATAGATAAGATTTAAACCAGCATACTACTGTTTCTTTAATCCCAATGACATGTTCCAGTCTGTGTCATCATCATTCAGTATCTCTAATCAATAAACTCATGTATGACTCATTTAATGTTTTCTTTGTTTTCAAGTGAACTTTAAGTGTGAGAATGTATGTGAAAATATTCACTTGACACAAAATGCATTCAGTGACCACAGTTACCAAAATACCCTGCAAGACACTATTCTTTTACATCACTTTTCAACAATTTCAACTATAAACTTTATTTAAAAAGGAAGGTTTTAAGCCTAGTTTTAAATGTAGAGAGGGTGCCTCCAGAAACTGAACTGGGAGCTGGTTCCACTGAAGAGGAGCATGATAGCTAAAGGCTCTGTCATCTCTCCCATTCTACATTTGGAAATGCTAGGAACCACAATTATGTGTTGTTTTTGTTTGTTTGTTTTTTGTTTTTTGGTGAGAAAGTTCTTTTGGAGCTGAGATGAACTGTTTAGCTAAAAGTCAAAATGGTGAAGAATCAGAAATGGCAGTGGCCAAGCACAGCAGTGAAAAAGAGGGAATACTGGACTTACATTAATCAGTTGAACACAACCAGCTCCAAGTTAATAAGTGTGTTACTCTTTGTGTTTTTCTATGGCAACTCTATGATATAGGATGACCTGGATGACCGAGAACTTTCACAGATCTGAAGAATATACAGTCTTTTTTTTCCAGTTTTTTCATGTTCCCAAGTGAAAAAGTCCATCCAGCATAAAAGATCTTATAATGTTACAACACACAGGTAAACAGTTTCCTTACATTTTGTAATATTTTTTACTTTCTTACTTCAAAGCTTTATTAGATACACAGTGTATATCAGCGAGACCATAATAATTTTCTGGAGCACAGTTGGTCCTCCAGATGAATCATAATTTGTTCTACAAAACAGTATTATTCTAGCACAGTTCACCCCTTATGTTCCTAGAAATACTGCCATACACATCATTACCATTTCCCTAGAACAACACGCCTACTTACACAAGACAGCAGTTTATCATGTGGCATATCCACCTGGGAGCAGACCCAGAATATACGAACACTGCTCATAGGGGTTTAGGTGTCTGGAGAGTCTGTGTCACAAGTTTCTTTGTGTGTGGCGGAGGCTTGTGTGGACATGTGAGTATGTGAGTAGGATAGAAGATGAATTGAAGCCCTCCTGGCAAGTGCCTCATTCAGTTCTCTACACCTCCTTCTGGCCACATCCAGGAGCTCCTCCCCACACACCTGTGTTTTTCCCCCTGTGACTCAAGCTGAGAAACAAGAACAGCCATAATCATAATTACTTAGAAAAAAGGAGACTGATGGTCTGTTTAATGTGGAGCTGGCGTGTAGGTCAACAGCTGCAAGGGGGCCTTTCAGCCAGAAGGGGGCCACAAACAAACTGTGAAGTAATTACATTTAATTGTGTTTATTTTTATAATTTTAAGACTAGGACAAGAAAAGACTGGGGATTCCTCCTTCCCCCACAATTCCTCAAGTATTGCACACACACACACACACACACACACACACACACACACACACACACACACACACACACACACACACACACACACACAGCTGTATTCAGATTTGCATAAAAATTTACTAGACCAAATATGGCCAAGATTGTACTTTTTTTTTACGTGCTAATTCTGCTGAAGCTCAGTGCTGCTGATATTTCTGTGCACCCTTTGAGTTTCTGCCATCCTAACTCTAAATTGTCTATCATCAAAACGTGGGAAAGAAGACTTTTCTCCTCTTTTTACACTCCACCCATCCAGCCTCAGCTACTTCAAAGGCAATGGAAAAGGCAGTGAGGCAGTGAAAAAAATAAGGAGCAAAGAGGGCCAGTGGTAGAGATGGAGTTCTGATGAAGAGCATAAATAAAAGTGAAGGAAAGAAAACAAAAGAATGGAAAAAATGGATGAAAAGATGAATGTTCTGACTTGCATGTTGAATGAATAAGAGATGAGGCAAAGGAGTGAAAAGGGAGGGAAGCAGGGAGGGAGATGGAGACAGCAGTGAGGGGGACAAGGAGGGGTGTGATTGTTTCTGGAGCTTTAGAGGTTTCAAATTTCTCTCTTTCGATTTTCTGGTCACATGCAGATTGAATCTCTTCCTTCTTTTGCTCTCTCTCTTATTTTCTCCAGACCAGTGGGACTTTTTGCAGACCAGCCCGTTACAGCCAAGTCCCAGCATGTTGTAGGCGTCTGCTACCAGAAAGATTGGAGTTGAGAAAGTAATAAAGAAGAGAAGGGACGAAAGTGAAGGGAGGGACAGTGAAACAAGGTAAGCACAGATGCACGTGTTATTTATTTGAAAGGCTGACAGGAAGAGGGGGGAAGAAAGATGGGGGGAGCTCTAGTTTCTGCTTTCTTTGTGTTTTCTTTCTGGTATGTATGTGTCTTTGTTGATGCATATTTGTGTGTGTGAATGGAGCTGAAGCCAGACCCACTGCTGATGTGAAGGACTAAATCAAGCCATGTTTGTGGGGTGTGACCACAGGATAGAAACTGTGTGTGTGTCACTCACAAAGTACTCTGCACTCATCACAGTGCAGTGTTTACATCCAGGCAGAGAAACACCATAGAAGAAACTTCAAGTCAGTCTTGATGAGCACATAGCTTGCAGGTTATGGATTGTTAAGGGACCTGCAGTTCTCATGTTTGATTGACACCCTAATCTTGGAAGGATTTATGGTAACCATAGTGTTCATGTATGGGGTATCCAAAGTCTTGAAAGATGTTTTGTAACGTCAATGCAAAATAATCTTACTGGATAATTGGGAATACGAGATCATTTAAAATATAATGTATATAAAATGTGAAAAGGTTTTCACATAATATTAATTTTTAAAAACAAAAAATTTTTTGAATAGTGTTTTAAAATGCTTGGTGATTTTAATTGAAAAACACAGAAAAAATTTCTTTCTTCCTTCACTTTGTTTCAATGTTCCCTTCATGCATTGCTCACTGTTGCTTCTTGTGACATAAGATAAGATAAGATAAGCTTTATTAAGAAAGATAATGAAAGTAGTAAGTAATAATCTCCTGTTGGCTATGGTGTTGTAGAGCCTGATGGTCCTGGGGATGAAGGATCTCCTGTATCTTTCAGTCCTGCAATGCAGTGAGGTGAGTCATCCACTGCAGCTACTTCTGTGGTCCATCAGGATATTGTGTAGGGGATTGTGGATGTATTGTAGAATGGCGTCTTTCATTTTCTGTGTGCGTTTCTCCACCACATCCTCTAGTGAGTCCTACCTCATTTCAGTCACTAAACAAGCTTCTTGCACCAGTTTGTCCAGCAGCCTTGCACCCTTCTGCTTTATGTTGCCTTCGCAGCTAGCTGCAGTATAAAACAGCACACTTGCTACTGCCGTTTACTAAACCATTTGTAGTATCCTCCTGCAGATGACCTAGACCTAGCCTTTTTTATATTGCACATCTGTGTGAAATAACTAGTCCAGCTGATTGTTGCACACTTCAATGTCTACACCACAAATGCTGACTGGAAAAGAAGTATGTTTAGACCTTTAAAAATGATGATGAGATGGCCAATTTAAGATTGGACACTTTGATTTCACCTTAACTTTAAACTTCATGTATCCAAAAAAAGGTTTTGAAAGACCAACCAGATGTACATGTGCAAAACCACGCAACCAACTTTCTTTGCCAAACGAAGAAAAAGCACAAGAAAAAAAAAATTGAAAGCTGGTTGATGCAACCTCTGGGTGGCATGTATTAGCCAAACCAACCAACCAAGTTTTTGCTAAATAAAGAAGTTGTAAGTTAGGCACATTGTGGAGTGGCACAAATGAATGATGAATCATATGATAAATATGAATTGATATGATGAATAATTTTTCATTTAAATACTTTGTTTTGCATTACATATTTAGACTTTGTGGGAAACTCAGTATACTCAATATAAAGTTAAAAGGAAAAGTAGTCAAACTGCCCAATTATACCCTTCACCCCAGAGGGTTAATAGTAGGTGTTTTTTGTCAGTGACTCCAGTCACTGAAGGATTTTATCAGTCCTTTTTACACTTAATTTACATTCCTGATACATGCAACAATTGCAGTGTCATCAGAATACTTCTGAATGTGCCAACACTCAGTATTGCACTGCTGTGTACAGTGTGTACACGAATGGAACCAAAAGTCCAGTGCTGCTTTACGTTAGGTACTGGAACAATACAAGATATTTTCCACAGAGCTAGGACCTTCCCCAATTGCAGACTGAGGTTAGGATCCTCTGTAGAGGCTCAACTAATCAGCATGGTCATCTCTTGTGTAAATTCATCTTCCCACAGTCGTATCAATAGGTGATTAAGCAAAATATAACAGTAGTTATGAAAACCGAGTGAAAATGTTTAGGGGTTACAAGCCTGCCAACTGCTCAGATGCAAATTGTAGAATCTTTGTGGTGTTAGAGAGATTTTATGAATTCTTGTCTGCTGTATTTGATTACATGACTACTTAGGTACAGGTCAAAGCCTTCAGAGTACAATATTAAGCAGTGTGAGAGCTGTGGGTTCAGTGCTCAGCCTCCCTGGTAAGTCTGGCATTGTGCCCTGTTCCCCTAGCAGCTAGTAGGTTGTAGGATGGCATCCACATGACAGTCAGACAGACAGAGACCCAGAGGATAGAAGAGTGCTTGGAGGATTACAGTGATATATTGGTTAGCTAATAAACTACCTGATTTAAATTGGATTTTTTACAGAGATATGTAAATAAAACTATTATATAAGATGTGTCAGTTACTTTATAGTGATAGCATTATCCAATGCTATCACTGTGACAGAATGAAAATGTGACAGAATGTCAACATACTATTGAAATTTTTGTTCTCAAAAAAGTCCCCTCTCCATTCACAGGGGTGCCTTTCTAAGGAGGGTGTGCCATCATCACCCTCCTTTTTCACTTTGCAACAAGCAGCTTTTACCAGTCTGTAATGTGCACCATGCTGAGTGTATTGTGACATAAGAAAATATAACATACAACAGACTTAAGATATTTAAAAGAAAACGTAAAACATGTCATGTACACTAACTGCTTCTTCTTGTGTAAGGCCAGGCTCTAAATCTACATAAAATCTCTCTGTGTATAGCAGGAAGGGCAGGGCTGAGTTGCTCAATCATACACTAAACATTTAAAACATTTAAACTAAAAAACTATTTTACCCCTACAGAAGTCCTTTTGTAATTGTAAAGCATAGGGAACACATATTGTTCAGTACTTCATACTATTTTCAGCACAGGATAATTAGAAAGAAAGCTTGAAATAAACTAAAAGAGAAATGCTAAACATAAACATAAGGCTCAACATGAGGATGTTCACCAGTTTAATACCATGGCCTCATAACAATTACATTTGACTTTTACAGTAACAATAGCCTGATCACTGTCTAAAATGAGCACTTACACAAATACTCTGTTTAGATTCAAGTGTGTGAATACTGTATGAATTTATGTCTCCTCTACCTCTCTAGCTGCAGAGGTAGGGACAAAGAGCTGGCACATGAGATAGAGAGAGGGAGAGAAAGAAAGTGGAAAGAGGAAGAGAGTGAGAGCATGAATGCCAGCAACTGCTCTGCAGGGAATGTAACCCACATGTGTGGTCAGTAAGAGCTGGCCCAGAGGAATAAGTGCAGATCTTTTTCGCAAAGACATGATACTTCTCCCTCTTTTTAAAATGCCTCTGATTTTGGCCTGTATGTGTGACAAATGCCAGGGTGATTTCAGAAATAAACTTTACAAGGAAGTGCAGGCAGAGAAGTCATTTGGAGAGGAAAGGACAGAGGAAGGTGAATAGAGGTAAGTCTGCAAGTGTATAGAAGAATGCAGGGAACACAGTCAGACATAGGCAAGACTGAGAGGAATGTGCGTGTGTGTTGTTAACGTTATTTAGTAGTAGTAGGTATACCAGCTATAGAACTGGGTCTGACTTCACAATAAAAAACAAGAGTACAACCTTTTGTTGTACTCACTACAACAAAAGTTGTACTCAGTACTCAAGGTACCAGTAGTACCAGTAC